>NC_016088.4:3741852-3896490 GCF_000004515.6 Glycine max | reverse complement strand
ATCTATTCTGCATAAAATAAAATAAAAAATCTTCAACTTTACTTATTTGTGAATTTATTTTGTTAATTGTATCTATAGACATTTTTTTCTTTTTTAAAATGATCTAATCATGTCTTTTGTACATTAAATTTAATAAAATGAGTAGACATAACAATGGGTGGGACGGGTACGGTTATTGTCTCTTGAATCACTTATTCCGACTCCCCAACATATTTGCATACCCGTATCCGATACCCAACAGGTTAAAGTTTATTATCTCATCCCGTACCCGTCGGATACCTGTTGGGTATCGGGTATCCTCGACCCCGTTCCATACCCGATTCAAATTAGAAAAATAATTTTTTTGTAAAAGAAAAACTAAAAATTTAATTTTATAAAAAATAAATTGATTGCTAAACATTTATTTTTAACTACTTATATATCAATAAATTTATTATAGCGCATGTGTCTACAAAAATCGTTAAAAAAATAATATTAAATTATGTAAAAATTATAAAATAAAATTAACTAGTAATAAAAATTCTATGTCTTTTGATTAAATTATGCAAAAAATTTAAAGATTTTAAGTGACGGAGCGGGTTCGAGGTCGGGGTTGGGATGGATCTAGTAATCTCATATTCGTACTCATACCTGACTTTTGGTTATCGGTAAAACTCGAATCCAAACTCATACCCGATCAACTCGAATATTACCTATCAAAATCGGGACGGATTCAAACGGGTACCCACGGATAGAGTTCCTTGCCATATCTAAAAATGAGTATATGAGTGAGACACTATTGTTTCTAAACTTTACAGAAAATGGGGATATTTCATTTTTCTGATGATATTATCTTTTAAGAAAGCAACAATTTAACCAATAGTTTGGAGTTTGAGTATTATGTAATTTTGTTAAATACTAATATAGAAATTTTGTTGTTGTTTATAATAGTTGAATGTATTCAAATCGAACAAAACTAAGATAAGTACATATGATCTCTAAAAAATTTATAATTTTTTATTTTAAAAAAATTAAAATTAATTAAACGTTTTTTCGTTTAAAAAAGCGATTGAAAGGGCGTGGTGGTAAAACGAGCCTAATTATGAAATTGAATCATTGTTTTTGTCAAATCTTCTAGACTTGCCTTAACTTTCATTTCTTTGAAATTTAGATAATTACTATTTCCAGATTCTCCAATTAATGCGGGCCCTTTCAAACGTGGAAGTGGGAAATAATTAACTTTTTATGGCATCATCGATCTTTTGTAATTCGTTTCTTGGACTGCTCATCAAAACCACTGCATTGCATTAGCACCAAAAGAATCAAAAGGACAAAGGGGAAAAACCTAGCTCCACTCAGCTGAAAAGACGATGGAAGGCTGATCCTTGTGTTCTCCCTTTTGTGTAGCTTTTTATTTATCAAATGTCAGAGGCACTCCTTAGGAGGCAAAGATATGCCTTTTAATTGGCCACCAGATATAAATTTATAGACCTTTTTTCATAAAAAGAGGTGCACCCAAAACGAATTGGAAAAGGATCGATCCTTACAAAGTAGTAATATACCTTCATTATATATGGTCAAAATACAGAGATACTAGTAGTGTTTTCTAGCTAGTTTAAGTACTTCATTCTTTTATTTGTTATGAAAGCGCTCAATCTACAATATTATGTTTTGAGATACAGTACCATCTTAGAATTCTTAATAAAAAGTGTACGCAATCACTATGTAAAGTCAAATCCAAATAATAATAATTTATACCAATAGATAAAAAAGAAATATCTATTTTGATAACCACTTTTTGGTCTTAATTTTTACAAGAATTATTTTATCTTTTAAAACATGTCTTTTTTTCTATTCATGTAATCACCCATGGTATATAAATGGTTTATGAAAGCATTTGTTTTATGTAAACGGTTCGCTTTCTTCAAAACAAAATAACTACCTATATTTTTATTTTTTATGAACAAAACCACAACAAATATTTTACACTACAATTTGGAGCAAGTTTTGATGCAACATGGCGGAATGGCGGCGGTAGAGAAAGATTATGACAACACAGAGATGGATGACACGGAACCTTATTGCATGAGCACCGATGAGAACGGCAAAGAAATGTATATAAATATTATCTTTATAATTTTTGGTGGTTTTCAAGTAAAAATATTTTGTGTTAATACTATTAAACAAAAGTAATTAATAGAAAAAAGGGAAAAGGATTGAACATTGATTGGTGGTTCAATAGTTCTCCACTTCTTTCTCACTCTATGCCTGGACGGTAAGACAAATAACATTTAATTTGTGTTAATATCCATTTTATATAATTTTTTATTGTTTACATATTTTTCTTTTAACAATGTACAACCATCTCTCTCTAAAGTTAATAAATTCAATCATCTCTATTAAATTAAATTTAAAACTATCTATTTTTATTTTAAAATTTATTTTCATTTTGTTATTTATTAATTTTAAAATTGGTCATTTTTTAATATGTTCATATACCATCATGGTAACATAATTATCCATTTTAAAACTTTTCCTAAATCAAATTTGCAAATAACTAATTCTTTTTAATCTCTAACTTCATTTCAATTTTTTAAATCTACCAACTAATAATAAATGAATTTTTAAAACTTTCCATTTTTTAATTTAAAACTCATTTTATAGATATTTTTGCAAATTTTAAAACTACACATTTTTGTTTTTTTTTTTTGGTATTTTTTATAGAACTCTTTTTTGTTAAACTGCTCATTTAAAAAATTAAGAATTCATTTAATTTTAGATATTTTTTAGTTTTAAAACTGGTTTTGATTTTAGATTTGCCTACCTAAAAATTTCTCATATTAGTGTTTTATTACTAACATTTATTAGGGATTTTTTTAATTTATTTTTTTTGGTTTACATAGTTTGCAGTTTTTTTTTAAGTAGTTTGTAGTTTTTTTAATACTTTGGTTTCCTTTTCTAGATCAAAGAAAAATAAAACGAAGATCATGCATGTGTCATGTGTCATATCACATAGGTTCTGATAATGCTATAACAAAGATTTATTGTATTATAAATATGGAAACAATAGGTGTAAAAGTTTTGCAATTAGAAAAAGAAAAAAGAAGATAGATGATAAATATGATAAAAGAATTTCTTGTTGATTTGGATCACTTATCTTATTTAACAATTTGTAGTATGTATATCTTGTTTGTAATATTCACTTAATCAAGTTCACACATATTGTCACAATGATATTGTAGTTAAATTTAAATTGTTATATTCATATATGTTATCTTATTTTGTTTGAATTTGAATTGCTACGTTATCTTATCAGTTTAGGATAATAAATATAAGCATATAAGAAGGATCATGTCTTTAAATTAGAAACAAACATAATATTGATCAATAGTCAATAAATATTTTGCAACATATCTAGCAAATTTATGAAAAAAATGATAGTTAAAATGTGAATTGAATAAGGGGAATTATAAAAGACTTCACGATCCAATATTCTTCTTTAAAACATTAATCACGTTCAAATTCATCCAAGGGTTCAATGTGTCCTAAACTAATTTAGTAATTTATGCTATTTTGTTAAAAGTATGTGGAAAAAAAATGAGGTTTTTAAATATAAAAAAGAACAAGAAGTACCAAAAATTAAATAATGAAATAAAGAAAAAAATTAACAATTGAGAAACAATTTTTGAAAAGTTATATGAAATATCTGTGAGAGAATTTATTGAGTTAGAAAAAATATATACATACAATTATATTATTTATTTAAATTTTTTATTATAAATGATGATAAATAGTAGAAGTATAAAAATATATTCTTTTCGTTCCTATTATAACATTCAAGTTCTCATTGCAATTTAATAATTAATTTTTAATAATTTCTTTTATTAAATAGTTCTACTAATGTATAATAAGAAAAATCGTTACAATATATTAAATTTAACACAACAAAAAATACAATAGCATAATAAAAATGGGTTAAATTAGAAAAAAAATTTACCTCAAACTAATATTTACATTCATTAGAATGTGAGATATAACAAACTCGAGAATTTACGTAGACTCATAAGAGTTTCATGGACTTGACTCATAAACTCGTAAGAATCCACTTCATACAAAAATAATAATAAAATATCTATAAATAACATACCAATTAAACATTTCAACAATATAATAAAGCAAAATAATAAATCATAAACTTCATAATACTTAAATAACCAAGTCTAGTAATGCATCAATACTAGATAATAATTTGTGGATGTTATAGTAGTGGTAGATCATTCTCATCGAGGGTTTGATATTATTAGAGAACAATGGTTTGATACTATTAAAGGTGAAAATTTTTGTATTTGAGAATAACACACAAAATTAAGATATGTTAAACACTAAACAGATAGAAAATAATCCAAAATAACTTATATTTGGTCTAATTTTTTTTAAGTTGTTGACTTGTTGACTTTGTGATAAACTTAAGAGAGTCTATCGAGTTTACTTAGAGTTTACCCAGAATCTACTAAAAAAGAATTTATTCAATAGTCAACTAAGTAGACTCGTAAGCTTGTAAGAGTTAACGAATTAACTCGAGAGTTTGACAAATGAGAGATATATTAATTTTAGCACAATAAAACTACACCAAATATTAAATTTAACGTAATAGAAATGCAGATGGCGTGACAACGCCTTTGTTTCCGTTGTTGTTGTTAATGAAATTGTGAGATAAAGCCTAAAATATATTGTGTAAAAATGGAAATTCCCCAATCTCAACGGTGCCTGGGAATTCATTGTACGTCGATATTCACAAAGTACTTTGAAGTTCAAATTAATTAATATGTGAGAAAATTCATATTCATGCATGTGTTACCTCTCCTAGTTTTTCTTCACGATGACTCATGACGACGACGACAAAAAAAAAAGACAATATTTTGCTAAATCCAGTAAAAATTTAATCTCTAAAAAATACAGTGTTATGCTAGTATAATGCCACTTCAACTGCAAGTTAGATGGTTATTTGACAGTAAAGGTCTTCTTCATGATTTTTAAAATTAATTGAACTGTATTGGTTAAATTAATTATCGGTATAGACAATCTATAAAATTAGTAAAGAAAGAAATCAGCGAAAAACCAGTTAAAACTAAAAACAAGTGTACAAAAAATTGGTTGGAAAAATTAAAATATGTGGTATTATAAAATATTTCTAATACCACATGTTAATGTTGTATTATAAACATTTTTTTTGCTGACAGGTATTATAAACTATTTAATCCTACATGAGATACATATATATAAATTTTTATTACTTAGCTATTTGTTATAATTTTTTATCTTATAAGAAATGTTGTAATATGATCTTTAATTTTATATTTATTCAAAATTTTATAAAAATATTTTCTTATCATTTTGTATCAATGTATAGTATAACAATATATATATATATATATATATATATATATATATATATATATATATATATAATTATTACCAATAATTCAAATTCAAATACCACGCCAAAAAAAACTTCAATTAAATTATGGTTAAATTAATTAATGAACTGTGAAGTAATACATTTACTAATTCAGTAATCATGAATCAATCCAATTTTAAAAACAATGCTCTTCTCGGTCATATACAAGTAAATACAAAATTAATAACAATAAATGTTCATTACGAATTTGATATATTCTTATTTAGTGCTACCAAAAAGTAGTGACAATATATCATCGGTTTTTTTTGGGGGTAAGTACAATGTTCGAATAATACATGTAACACAGCAGCAAGCCCTTGACCTTACATATTGTTAAAAAAAATTACAATTAAAATTGAAATGAATGAGCACATAAGTAGTACTGTAATATTTGATAGAATATATATATATATATTACTTAATTTACATGAGATGGCTGGTATAACCACCGGCGAAAGAGAGATCAGGAAGTGATGAGAATGTGACCTTAGTCCGCATTAACTAATCATAGTTTAAATTCAACTCATTAATCGAAACGGCAAGGGCTTTATAAATTTCATCAACGTAATCATATTTGCAAATGAGTCATTTTCTTAATCATTACAAATTTACAATGAGATTATCTTTACTTCACATCATTCGCATGTATGTATCACCATTTTCGTAATACAACTTTAATTCACAGGGGCAACAGTGCAGTTCATGCAATTTTCTTAGTTTACGACTTTTTTTTTATTAGTCTTAGTTTACCTCTTTTAATATGTTTAACGACTGCCTATGATATACATATATATATATATATATATATATATATATGTGTGTGTGTGTGTGTGTGTGTGTTTTTAACAACTATATTTAAATATATCGTCAATGAATTACTTCATAAACATTTAATTTTCAAGGATAAGAATTCATCAACCTATATTGTTTATCTGAATAAAAAAAACTATTGTTTAATTATGCGTGTCCTTTTTTTTTCTTTTTGGTGCAAAATTTATTTATTTATTTATGTGTGTCTGATAATATATGTTTTTTTAATAAATAAAACAGTTTTTTTGTACAATAAATAAAGCAGTTTAATTTCGAACAAACTTTAAAGGGGCATACAAAATATTCAAAAATCCAATAGAAAATACTCCTTTTACTTTTATACCTCTCCAATTGGTGTCTTCTATAAAGAGAAATCATGTTTATACGACAAATTTCTACAATTTGTTAACAAAGAGAGAAGAGAAATAAAATGTAAAAAGAGAAAAATATATGAATCCAGTGGAGGAGGAGGAACCCAAGATCTGATCTGAGTAGTTCTGGTAGCCATGCCAATGAGGGCTTGTCTGGTATCGAATGAGCTCACAAACGTTTTATGTGGTAAAAAAAAAAAAGGAACAAGATAAACTTATAATAGAATGGCAAATTAACTACCATATTTTTTGAAGGTGTTGACATAATTTTGTTTGACAAAACAGTCTTCCTCCTTTTTTTCCTTTTTTTTTTCTTTTGACAGTACAAACCTTCATTTAATGAGCAAATTTGTGCACAAACTCAGCGTACAAAATTAATTTCTCTTGCCATCTTATCGAAAAATAGTGTTAGCCCACGTTAAGAACATAATGATTAAATATGGGAAGAAGGAAAATCAGCACTAATTATATAAGAGTAGTTGAAGAAAGAAAAATTAAAACATGATCGATACATAGCGTAACATTGGGTTACCCTTGGTGATTATTTCATATTAACGGGGTTGTTAACATGGTTTGCCTTTCATCATTTCATGTCAAGTGTAGACATCTATTTTGTCTTTTGTCGCCCTTTTCCATGAGATTCTAGATACAACATCACAGTGTAGACATCTATATAAGTGTACCACCAGATGGCAACCTTCATATGGTAACTTTTCACAGGCAAAAGGCATCCCAGCTGACCTCCATTACCACCTTTTTTTCTTTCTTATAGTCAAACCTTACCCTGCCTCCTTATGAAGTATAGAACAAGTGCTGTGCTAGCTATGGCCTCAACCTTTCTTTGGTGTGTTAGGAGAGTGAAAAAGATAGTACCAACATGGTGGCTTCAAAAGGATTTTAACTCCAACATGTGAACATAGTGTAACATGTTGATAAATAATTTTGTTTCTATGAGTGGTTGAAATTTATTAAAAAATTATCAATTTTAATTAATTTTATTTATAAATCTAGAGGGATAGTCGTCAATGATAATTATTAAAACTCATCAAAATTATTAATTTTTTTATAAATTTTAGTTAATCATAAAAAAAATATTATAAAGCAAATTAATAAAAAAAATATTATAAAGCAAATTAGAAATATATTATTAATATTCCTCTTGTTTAAATAGATTTAATTATGTCAAAATATTAGTTTTTAATTCTCCAACAAGAGATGTTGGTCATAAAAAAAAAGTTTTAGCTCCATGTGAAAGAAGTAAAAAGAAATAAACAAAATACCACCATCTATATATTTCTCTCTCTCTGAATTTAGGGTATGTATCTAGCATACCCCAACACTTTAGGATTTTTATTTTCTCTTCCTTCAACGCAAAAACACACAACTCTTAGTAATCATCATGTCCTCTCCTCTCTTCTTCCCCTCATTATTAGACCCTCGCTTTCATCATCCCCACCGCATCTTTTACCTCCCACCAACCGCACCAAAGCCATCATCCTCCTCTGCCTCTAACATCACCACCACAAGAAGAAGAAGAAGAAGAAGAAGAAGAAGAAAGAGAAGCAAGGAGAAAGAGAAGGGTTAGAAGGCGAAGAAGCATGGCTTCACTCAAGAAGAAGAAACCCTATTACCCGCTTCCGTTAATTCCTATCTATTACTACTTCTTATTCAAAGGGTGATATGATCTTCTTCTTCCAAGAGTCTCATGCATGCTACTTTCTTCTCTCTTCTCGGGGAATTGAAGCGTTGTGGTCCGATTGTTTGCTAGATCAAGCAAATTAACCTGTATACTGGTTTATATATCTTCACCTTGCACCTTTCTCTCTCTCTCTCTATCTCTCTCTCTCTATATATATATATGGGTTTAATCTCTTACTTTCTTTATCTTTTCACTTTTTTTCAGTTTTGGTTTGATTTAATTACGTGATTAAAATTTACATATATGGATTTGAATATATAGTACGTGGTTTTCGAGCTTGGTGTTTTAGATATAATAACATGATGATGAAAAACAAAACTAGTCTCTTTTTTTCTTTTGTTGTTGTGTTGTTGAGAAGTGAGCACTGTCACTTTGTGCCTTCTTTTACTTGTATATGTGAGTTGGAGATTGAGCTTTGTTATTGCTTCAATTTATGTTTCTGAATACAGTTGGAAGTATAGATCTGGATTTCCATATATATGTATGTTAATAAATGTTGTTCTTCATGAGAATAACACAGTTGGATTGTTCAAAACTACGTTATTTTGTGTACTATAGGTTAGAGACTTTAATGTTCATGACCCCAGTCATCATCATGCTATCTGTGTGATTTCTTGATGTAGGGCTCCATTTATTTATTTCTTTTTTCAGGAAGTTCACATGTCATTTCTTTTTGTAAAATTAATCAATGGTCACACCGAACCTAGTTTTCCTTGATAATTAATTATCGAGCAAAACATGCAAATAGCTAGATATACAGTAAGTGATATGTATGCACACAAAACAACTATCCCGAATCCTAATTCTTTATTTCTTAATGATTTCAATTGCTAAATTTTCTTTTGATGAATATATGTTCATCTTTCATCCCACTAATTACTAGAACAGTTTAAAATCATACTCTCTTCCTTTTCTTCCTAATTATAAGATTATTTTTTAAAATTTTATAAAACTTTTTTTAATTTCTAAATATAGTAATTATTTTTTTCCTATATACTCTTACTTAATTATTTTTTCTTCATATATTAATCAGAAACAATTAAGTGGATAGAGAAATATAAAAAAAATTAGAATGATAATATAAATAATTAATAAATTTAATATGATAAACTAAATTATTTTTCTTTAGTGATATAAATTAATTAAAATGATCTTATAAGTAGAAATAGAGGAAGTACAATGGAGCTACCAAGCTAAGTTTTGTGTTTTACGTATTTAAATCCGGATAACTGATCGTAGAAGATATTTAAAAAGCTACATGCTACGAATTTAAGAATTCTAATTAAGGATGCTTTTCTCAGATGGTATATTGCTTTGATTAATTAACTTACTAAAACAAATCTCCCATCTTTGGGTTGTTTTAATAAGAAAGAGAGGTATAGATGCCATGCATAGCTTTCTGGTTTATAACATTTTCAAATTAATATCAATCATCAGTCCAAGCTAGTGTGTGATTGTCATGGGTTGCGATAGTCTACAGATCATGCCTCTTTGGCCAGCTTTCAAATATGTCTTTTGAAATTTAGCTACCTTGGATTGCATGCTCGATTCGGTTGATCATGACTTTTTTCAATTATGTATGTATATAACAAATGTATAGGATTTTAAGTAATTTTGTTATTGTTTTGTGATTAAAATTAGGTTTTTATTTTGGTAATTAATTATATTGACTTTTAATATCGATATTTATTAGGTGAGTTACAGAAATAAATTCTAATTTTAATTGACAATATATAAAGAAATACTTAAGTACATTTGTCCTTATCTATATTATTGCCCTTCTACTACAGATTACATATTGTAGGTACAGTTTCATAGAAAAACCATGAAGTCATGAACTAGCTGTTGATTAAGGACCAAGGGATTGTGATATTTGTACAACATCATTAGATTTTTGTTTTTTTATACACTAGTCACAGTGGGATTTAAATCTACGACCTTATGTATACTATTTAAAACTCCCACCACTATGGTGACCCTAGTGGTTCAATTTTCATTTTCTTGTGATGCATATATTAAAGATAATGATAAAAAAAAAATTTATCTCTCCCATCTGTACTTTGAAAATTAAGATTGAACTCTTCTAAAGTAAAAATATATTTTAAAAGATAAAATATTATAGTATCTACTAATTAAAACATTACATTTAATTAAAATTTAGATTATATTACAAATTTGTTATAGTTTTAATCATTAATTTTTTTCAATAAGTCAACGAGAATTAAAAGTATATATTAAATGGTGCATGAGAATATTTTCCCCATGATTATGTACATCTTACTGTATATGTACATACTCACGGCGCAAGACTATTACAGTGCCCATCGATCTCTTGAATATTTATCGATTTTACTTCATTAAACAAAAGTTCAATGGAGCCTTAAAACCATAAATGGATTTCCTTAGCACAACGAAATTAGGATAAATTATACAAATTTAATCCAAGTAGAGAGAAACATATGCTGCACCGCACGTACAAAGTCTCAATTTAGAACCATATATCATATGTTGTTTGCTATACTCATGCATCTAGTTATGGCAGCGATCCGTGGCATGCAGTGACAAAGCTGGAAAGGACCTGCTAACGTAATTATAATTAGCACTAATCGTTGTAGATATAACAAATTACGAACAATATTTTCAGTCAATATGAATAAGTACATGTAATAATTAACCAGAAAATGATTTATTCCTAAGATGCATGCATGGCATTAGTGAATGTTAAACGAAGTATATGCAAGGCCTTCCTGTGAGAAAGTCATTGGATGGGATGTTACGTTATAAATTTAGCAGTTTCGCTTATCTATGTGTTTATCATCCGTATCCATATAATTAAAAACACTTTGCATATATGCTTAATGAGCAAATTAGGTTCCAATAATTACTTGTGCGTCCTCATGATTTCCTATTAAAACTTGTTATTACTTTTAACGAAAATAACTTCGTATCAATATCATAATAAACATATAAAAAAATAGGTTCTAATAGCCAGAAAGGCAAAGACAGTGTTTATGGCTAATAATTATGAGAAAGGGAACACAAATACTTATGACTAGCCTGATCTTGATAGCTCTTTCGTGTGCTCCGTTTGTTTGTTTTTGTATAGTTCAAATTCAAAACACAAGCAATGAATCAGCATCTATTGTTCTTGCGAATTATTTCACTTTTCATTTTCAGTTTGAAGGCAAACCATATAAAGTATGATTTGACTTAAATTCTGGCATAATACCATTATTGAAATGAGGCCCATATATATTGCGCAAAACTGAATATTGCGTATAACTCTTACGGCCCGCTGGGATGGATTTGAAAGCAATGGGTCCTGTCCTGAGATATTTGCTAAGCGTCAAACTTATATATATGTGAGATTTAAAAAAATGTAATTTTTTCTTACCTCCCTTCTATTTTATATTTTTTGTATAAAATTCTTCTATTTCTAAAATTTACACAAAATTCTTCTTATTTTATAAATATACTGCATTGAAATCATATCCCAAACTTTTATTTTTATTTTATAAAATTGATAAAAATATCTTATTTTTAAAAAAAAATTAAGGTAATTCTCAAGTACAAGACTTCATTATAAAATATGTTAATTTATTAAAAAAAAAACTAGAAAGTTTGTGTTTTATTTCATAACAAATTTAGTTAAATTAAATTTAAAAAATAAAAAATATGAAGTCGTGTTTCAAAACACGACTTGCACAATTATGTAAATATGTTAGAATATATACAGAGTGATCAAATCACACTGATGTAATTTTGACAACTATTACATCATTTTTACAACTTGATATAAAATGTGATTTTTATTGATCCAACTGTTGAATTATATTTACATATTAATAAAATCGTTTGTGTCAAATTTTATCGAAATTGAACAACGACAAGAAACTAATCAAATGAATCATATTTTAATATATTTTGAAATGTTTGTATTGTGTTGATTTTAGTCTATATGAACGAGATAGTAAATGATTTTCAATTTATATGAAATTTTGCATATGAGATCAAAGAAACTTTCAAACTAAAAATGAGTTTTAAGAAAACATTATCCAATTAAAAATTATAAAATAATGTAATAGTTGTCAAAGTTGTGTATGTGTGTGTGTAAAAAAAATGAGAATCTTTGAACTCTTTAACTAGTGTCTCAAGACCCTTAAAAAACTAAAAAAAAATATGAGAATCTTTGAACGAGGAGGAGAATATGAAAAATGGAGAAAGAACAAAAATATGAGTGCACTACTAAAATAAAATATAATGGATTTTGTAGAATTGTTGTATTAAGAATCAATATAGAAAGTGACTTTTCAATAAATTATTTATACAATTTTTTTCTTGAAAGTTTTGTCAAGAGTTTCAACTTTTACAAGGATATTCACATTTTAGATTGGTTGATGAAGATATGACGTAGAAACATCAACTATTAGTACGACTAATTCAAAAATTCTTTATTCCAAGATTACAAAAATGTCACAACCTCATATTAATTTTCTAGAAACTTTTGTAAATTTTCAATTTTAAAAATTTTATTTGTATTGGTGAAAAAATTACAAATAGTACTTTTACTCATATAAAAAGAACTAAAGAACAACAATCTTAGCAACAAAGCTTAATACAATCCATATGACTTGAACACTAATAAAAAAAACTCCAAGCACTTAGTTTACACGATCACATTTTCCATTGGTTTGTGCCATATGATATTTGGTAGAAGGTAACAATAATTTTGTCATGAGTTTCAAGATAATATTTTTTTTATAACTTTCTTGTATCAGTTAGATAGAAATTTAGGAATTTTTTATTTTCTTGCGTTGTGAATAACCCTTTTGTTTTGGTAGTTTTGTGATGAAACTAAGGTATTGAACAATTGTTCTTTAATTTCTAAATTTTGATTATGGGTTTGATTTAATTTTGGCTCATGACACAACAACTGCAATGGCACAACACCTCAATCAATGTGACCATTCTTTTTTATCCAAATTAAAGTTTAAGTTTGATTGATCTTCTTTTTTTTCCCATTTGATTCTATAAAACAACCCAAAATGAAAAAAAATAAATGAAAAGGATAATGGGAAAAGGTACATAAGAATGAGAATGTGTTTGTTTTCTTATAGAAAAAAGTGACAATCACAAAGTTATTGTCTTTTCCCAATTTTGAATAAAAATATTCCTAAATTTTGCAAAAATCATTAAGCTAAAAAGGTTTCTACTTTTTTCATCGTACAAATTAGTGTTTTCCAGAGTGAATACGAGTGTGTAGTGTGTGCCTGCATAACTTTCAAAGTAGAGACTCTATTTTATTTTAACATTTGTCCATACTTGTATCATGAGGGGGCATGTCATGATTAACACCTATTATCTTTTTTTTTTCTTCTTTTTTTTGCGAATTACCTAAGTATATTGTTCAAATTTGTTTCTCTTTTTTCCTTCTCTCTCACCACTCAAATCATTTGTGTTTGCTTTATTCATACTTCAAAAACCCTAAATCGCATCTTCGACGAGATCGAGATCGAGATCGAGGATGAATGAAAAACATGAGGATGCATTCTTAGTAGTCTTCTCTTCGTTGATGTCTCAAGGTATCCACATAATCACTTTCTTTTCAATCAATCCAAGCATATGCTAATTTGTTTGATCCAGGCTCTTCACCTAATCAAAAATGATTGTTTCAATTCAATTTGCAACCATTATTTGTTATATTTTGTTCTTTAGCTCTATTTTGACTTCTCCTTTCATTTCTTTCTCTTTTGCATCGATTGACTTGGATCATGCTTTTAATCTATATTTAATTATTCTTGTGTTGTATTATTTTCTAGTGACCAACATGGTGTGCAATCTAGCCCAATACATTATGATGAAAGAGTCCGGACAGTGAAATTTCACTTTTATAGGATGTTATGTTGACTTCTCTTCAGCTTACCACTAACTTGAAGCCAAATTTACTAAGTATACTCTCTCCTACACACTCAACGTAAATATGCTTCTAAGAGGTTGATATCATACTTGATGTGTTATGCATCTATTGCTTTTTGGAAAATTTTCAAATGAATAATAAATACTTGCAAGAGTAAAACTCCATATTTTTTTATGTTCTTATCTAACTGTGATCTGTTGCCTCAATTGTACTTAATATGTCCAAGGTAAATGCCTACAATCTTCATCTGATTGTTGTTGTGCGGTGTTGGAGATAAATATGTATGTCTAAGATCCAATCAATTGTTATCAATTTTATCAAAGAATTGTTCTTTATTTTATTATCATATTTATTGTTTTATTAGATTGTTAATTTGATAAGTCCTTGATTAGAATTAAAGACTTGTTTTCATGATAAAGATTATGAATATCAGATCCTTTATAATTTTAATATAAATTGTTCTTGATCTTAGGATTATTGTGAATAGGACATCAATAATCCGGATAAAATCAATATATATGTAATGGTCTTTATTGGATAAAGATTAATGAATCTCATTTATTAAATTGTTTATATAGATGATGATATTTATGTTATAAATATGAAAGTTATCCATGCAATAAGAATAAGATTTTATTATTACATATCAGGATAAGATCATGTGATGAGTTATGTAATTAGTCATGTGATTATTTTTTTGTCTTATATTAGGAAGCTTATCGAGATCCACTACAACAAAAATGACATATGCCTACGGAAGCCTTTTGCCTACACACATAAATTAGTGTAGGTAAAAGTCAAAAATACTTATACCTATAATTGTTTGTCATAGGTAAAATTTAAAAATTTATACTTACTATTATTTTGTGTAGGTAAAACTCAAAATAACTTCTACTTACAAATGCTTAGTGTTGGTAAAATTTCAAAAAACTTATACTTACGATTACTTGGTGTTGGTAAAATCCTATAAAACTTGTACCTACATTTTATGTAGATAAAATTTTAAAAAAATTTACCTACAAATAATAGTGCAATTTCTTGTTAGTCAAATTCACCACACTCCAATAAGAGAAAGAGTAATATATAAATATTTTAAAAGTGAAAAATAGTAAAAACAAAAAAAATCAAATCCAACTAAAATGAAAAAAATGTGATTTTTAATTTTTTTAAATTATCAATTTGATGAACTTTTGATGTCCGAAAGAAAGAAACAAGAAACCTGGAACGAATTTAACCAGAGCTAGCTAGTTTTTGGTTGCTTTCTTTCACCTAATTTAATGCTAAAGTAGTGCTTGCATGATTTAATCAGCTTAAATTTTTCATTATTAGTTGCAAATATATTTGTTTCTTTGAAAGCCCATAAAACGTGACCAGCTACAACTCCGTTTTCATTTCACACAAGTTTGGCTCCAACACAAAGTAAAAGGGACCATAAATTCTGGCGTAAGCTTCTGTTGTGTTATCTGGATCAAAATTCTTTTGACTTCATTTGCTCTTGCTGATGTGGATCTACTTCGTAGCTGCATCTTGTGTGTTTAGGTTTTGGTTTTTGCTTAATATTTTACTTGAATACGCAATAGATCATTTATTCGCTTGGATTGGAATTTTCCTAGCCTGCAATGTTCACACGAACGGTAGGAATAAGGGTGAACCATATGCCTATTAATTTATATTTAGTTATGTCCTTTTCTTTTCTGGAAGTCTTTTTTTTTTACTAGGATTGAGTGAAGGGAATGTGCTAGTCGAGTTGTAGCAGTGGATTGGATTGTTGGCTCTGTTTCTTGCTTCTGTTTCTTTGGTGGCTTACCTCTCTCTGGAGTTTCATTTAGATGGGGTTGCTTTAGTTATTAGTTCCTCTTCTTTGGATTTTAGCCCCTCAATTACAATATTACAGTTAACAAAATTACTTATTCAAAAAATTGCCAACAAAAACTTTTGTAGAAATTTCAGTGGCAAGAATTTTGAACTCATTCCCTCCTCCTTTTTTCTACTTTCACGCTCAAACCTCTCTTCCCAAGCCAATCTTATATTTCCACAAGTGTTTTGTTTTGTTTTATTTTGTTAATTAAATTACATAAATAAATCAGAGTTTGGATTGCGGTCGTGGATTTATCGTGTACATGTATTGTTGATGTATTTTCAGCAAAAGAAAAGATAGTGTTTTCTTCTTTGTTCTTATCAGTGATGATATTTCATTATAAAATTCATTGTTGATGTTAATTCCAACCAAGCAGCACATGGGGTTTGTGTCAAATATCTGATAAAGAGTTGAAAGTACTTGGGGGCAGTGGAAATTTGGCAATGCTCTATAGATTGTTTAGTGCCCATGTCTGCCACGAAATTTCCTTCGGGGCCATCTATATGCGATGGAGGCAACTTGTAAGTGACACATGTCAGACAAAGAATCTTAAGCCTCAAATGTTATTATATAATATATATATATATATAAAATAAAATTTGGGTGACTAGTCAAATTATTTTAGATCAGCAAGGTATTAGCAATTATTTTAGGGATAATATGCAGCCTGTTGTTATATGTTAGCCACGTGTGATTATACAGGCTGCCCACCCTGCCTTCAACAGTAAAATAAAAATCAATAGAAAGTGGAAAATGGAAACAAAAATTTAAAGTTGTTAGACTGGTATTGCCTTTGTGCTAATCTATTCTAGGCTAGCTGAATTGTATGTAAAATGTACCATAAGTAGCTTTTGAGTTTGTTTCTGGTGCTACTGATTCTAAATCCAACATTCTGATAAAAACTTGCATTTGTTTGGCAAAACTTCTAGGGTTGCCTTTGCTCTCTCCTGTGAAGGTTTAGTTACAGAAGTGCAACAAGTGTTCTCGAGAATTTTGCTCTCTCATTAACTATA
The DNA here is from genome assembly GCF_000004515.6 of Glycine max. Taxonomy (NCBI): domain Eukaryota; kingdom Viridiplantae; phylum Streptophyta; class Magnoliopsida; order Fabales; family Fabaceae; genus Glycine; species Glycine max. The sequence continues at coordinate 3,879,385 of NC_016088.4, read as the reverse complement.
AAGACATGTACGCATACAACATCGATTGAAAAAGCTTGATAAGGTTATCTTTATATCTTTTAAGTAGAAGTGATTATTTAACACATTGATGCTCTTGGTTCATGCCTTTTCCCCTCAAGAGTATTTTCTGGTTTTCTCTTTTCCAAATGTTCCTCATTTTTTGCCTTATGCTTCTTATACATTGTAGGATTCTGATAAAAATAGGGATCTTTTAGGGGCATATTGGGATAAGGTAACCTTTCATCGTTGTGAATTTTAGTTATATTCAGAATATATATTGTGTGCTAATATTCAATAATATGTGTAGCTCTCCGTAGAAGAGGCCAAGGAAGTTGTGTCATTCAAGAATGTGATGTTAGAGGTAATATCTCTTTTGCTCCTTATGTGACTAGTTTATTTCTATGTGAAGTTATGTTGATGTGATTTGCCTTACTCAAGTACTGGTTAGGTCAATATGTTAGACTATGATTGGTAGAAATGAAAGTGGGGGGCAGTTAAGTACATTAGCCTCTACATTCCATTTCACACTCTCACTTCAATTAAGATAAGCTTTTGTTAGTTTTCCATATTATAAGGTTTTGTAGATATGAAATCCTTTCAGAAATGTGCTCTTCTGTTTATGCTATAGTTCTGTGTGTTGTATTTGTGATTATTAAAGTTCTTTTTCTTTGCCATATTGGATTAGGAAACTTTCCTGCGTTTGATGAAGGTTGTAGGTGCCTTTTCAAACGTGAATATGATTTATAAAACCTCTTCTCTATCCTTCTTGTCTGGAAATATGATTAATTATGTGTTTTTTAAATTGAGAGTTGATTCTTATTGTAGACGACACTATGCTTTCTATGCTAGATGGATAAGAAACAGAACTACAAATACAATTACTATATATTTCTTATAGTAATTAATATCCTTCTCTTACACCGATAAGATTTAACTCAGTTATTTAAATAAGGTATGTTGATAATATGTAGCCTATTGTTATATTTTGTTGCTAATATGCAGCTTGTATAATTGCTTAATATTTTTTTCTAATTATTTAATAAAATATAAAAAAATATATTGATGACATATCAAAATTAAGTTCAAAATATAAATAGATTTATTTTTATAAAATTATCTTTTTATTTCAAAATAATAAATAAATAATTTTAAATTTATTAATATTTTTACATTTATATTTAAACATATCTATAATTTAAAAAATACAAAGAATTGTGTGATTTGATAGAAAATATTAAAATATCATCTAGTTATAATTATATTTTTTACATTATTATTGAATTACATATTCTTATAGTTATATGATGATAAGCTTTTGGTACAAATTACATTAATTCTAAAATAATAATCTTACTCAAATTAAATAATTGAATAATAAATTATTATAAATAATAATTTTTTTATTATCACTATTTTTATTTGTAAGAGTTAAAATTAGTATTTTTTTGGGCCAGCTTAATTGGAATTTAATCTAATAGGAAATTGGCAAATTGGATTTGTTTTTGGTATTTTTTATTTTATAAACCTCGTATATTCTCGAGCATTATCAAAACTCAAACTTAGGATTACTTATTAACTAGAACAATCCTGTGCCAATTGATCCTAATACTAAGTGATAACTATATGAAATTGGAAAAGTCCTATTGAAGGCCTTGTTTTCAAATGGAGTCTACAGTTTGCTACACACTTCATTTTCACCCTTTTTTTTGCCAAGTTTTTAATGAGTGGCAGAGAAGTTTAGCTAACTTAACAGTTATTTCCATAACATTTTTTATTTTGGAGGATTGTCGTCTTCTAGCCGATGATGGTATTAGAGGTTTTGATTACCTTTTGTAAAGCGTATATGCATTAGGGTAGCTGACAGTTTAGCTTCTTTTTCCTTTACTTGTTTAGATATATGGAAAGAGAATTTGTCATACCAGATTCATCTTCTTGTAAAGGATGATGTATCTCATATTTTTTTTTTACCAAATGGTTTTTTCAGTTTAAGAGGATTGTGGGCTAGGTGAGTTCAATGTATTTCTGGAGAGTTTGAGTAGGTTAGGTCGATGTTCTGGTAACGTGATTCTACTTTCACCTTTGCCATTAATTCCTAATAAGGATTAAGCATGTTTTAAATTTTTGGACCCCCAAACCCAACCATATTCGTTCAATGAGCAATCTTAATATAGTATTACTATTCCCAATTTATTGGCCAAGTGGACTTTTAGTTTAGGTGGATTGCAGGTTCAAAATATTTCAGGTGAATTCAAGTGGATTAGAGTAATGTTTGAGTCATGTGATTTTGTTATTATTTTCTTATAAGTTCGTGGTCGATTTGATTTAATTTTTAGATAAAAAATTATTCAAATCAAATATGAAATAAAATATAATTCAATTTGATTCGATTTAAATATAATATCAAATCCAAACAAATCAAACCGCTTAAAATAAGTGTTTGATCGATAATATGTGATGATATTAATGAAATGAAAGTGGATGAAAAAGAGATTAGAGATTTTAAAAATGATTAAAATAAGACCAACAAATTAATTAATGACTAAAAACTATTTTTTTAGGGATTGAAATCGAAAGATGGCAATATCATCAGGATTAAATCTTAGAAGCCTTATTCTTAAATTCTTCAATTTCTTAATATATGACCTTCGATCATAATTCAATATTCCTGGTAAGATTAAGAATAAGGCTACTAAGCCAAGACTACTAAGCTAGGCTAGTTCTTTAAAAGTGATAACTATGATTTTGTATGGAAATAAGGTCAAATCAAACATGGCATATTATTTTTATTAATACTTCTGAGTTCTGACACTATCATAATATAGTCCAAATGCATATTCGTGATATGACATCATTTCCAATCAAAAGGAACCTTGCTTTGTAAATTTGTGACCAAGGATTTTCTTTTCCATTTTTTAACCTTGCTTTGTTGCTTCACTGTCAGCATTTCATGATATGACATCATTAATGATGGTATTACTTGTTCCTTTTCTTGATTGAACGAAAAGTGAAATAATTGTGAGTAGTAGTTGATGTAGTTTTGCATAATTGAGTGATAGTGAAAAATGTCATTCTACTTTATACTTGCTAACACGATTGTGATTGACTTATACCTGGATATTTTAGTTATACTAAGCACTAATTTATTATGTCTATTTCATTCTACTTTTTCAGTTTATTTTATCAAATGGATAAGAGTTGGATAAACTACAATTCTCTTAATAAAGAGAAGTATATTAGAGGAGCTTTAAATTTTCTAGATTTTGCATTTGCGAAATCGTCAAAGGATGGAAAAATTTTATGCCCTTGTACCAAATGTGTCAATTGCAAGTGGCACTCTCGGATGAATGTTTATGAGCACATCATTAGTAATGGGTTTCTAAAAGGATATGTTACTTGGATCTTTCATGGTGAACAAGTTGGCCCATCTAGTTCTTTAGATACATCCCAAGTGGAAGGGGAGTTTGATCATGACATGGATACATTGGTTCATGATGCATTCACAATGCATGCAACTAATGAGAGTAATGACACATATATAAATATGGAGGATGGAGGTTCAAGAGAATTCATGAATGGACCTAGTGTTCAACAATCTGAAGACAATAATAATTCAGATAAGTTCTATCAAATGTTAAGGTAGGCAGAGCAAAGTCTTTATAAAGGTTGTAAGAAGTTTACAAAATTGTCATTCCTTGTACATTTGTATCACTTAAAGTGTCTAAATGGGTGGACTGATAAAAGTTTTTCGATGTTGTTAGAGTTGTTAAGTGATGCATTACCAGAGGAAAATATTTTGCCCAAATCATTTTGATACAAAGAAGATTATTTCAGGGTTGGGTCTATCTTATGAAAAAATTCATGTTTGTCCCAATGAATGCATATTGTATAGGAAGGATTTGGCTGATGCTGAAATTTGCCCTAAATGCAATTTGTCAAGATGGAAATACAACTCTGATGATGTTGAATGTAGAAAAAAGATATCAGCAAAGATTCTTCGTTGGTTCCCTCATATACCTAGATTGCAAAGACTTTTTGTATCACCAAAAACAGCTTGTTCTATGATATGGCATGAGGTTGGTCGAACTAAATATGGACTCCTGAGGCATCCAGCTGATTTATTTGCTTGGAAGGATTTTGATTGTCAGTATCTTGATTTTGCTTGTGACGCTCGTAATGTTCGACTAGGTTTGGCTACTGATGGCTTTAATCCTTTCAAAACTATGTCAATTTTCCAAAGCACTTGGCCTGTTATCTTGATTCCATACAATCTACCTCTATGGATGTGTATGAAGCAACCTAATTTTATACTTTCATTGCTTATTCCTGGTCCAAAAGGTCCAGGTATGAACCTTGATGTTTATATGCAGCCTCTTGTGGAAGAATTAAAGGAATTATGGGAAATTGGGGTAAAAACATTTGATGCATGTAAAAAAGAGTCATTCCAAATGCGTGCTGCAATTATATGGACTATTAATGATTTTTTTATTTATGCAAATTTGTCTGGTTGGAGCACTAGAGGCCAATATGCTTGTCCATGTTGTGGTTTTGAGATTGGCTCAAAGTGGTTGCGTTATGGTAGAAAGTTTTGCTATATGTGTCATCGTCGTTGGTTAGAGCTCGATCATAAGTGGAGATACAATAAAAGAGATTTTGATGGAACCCAGGAGTTTAGAGCTCCACCTGATCTACCTAGTGGAGCTTTTTCTTTGAGACAGATGGAATATCATGGAGTTGGGGATTGGTCACCATGGAAAAAGAGAAGAATTTTGTTCACATTGCCTTATTGGCAACATAGTGTGCTCCGTCATAATCTTGATGTTATGCACATAGAAAAGAACGTGTGTAATAACATTATTGGGATGTTGTTGCAATTAGAAGGTAAGTCAAAGGACAATGATAAGGCATGCTATGATCTTGTTGATATGAATATTAGAAGCCAATTACATCTAAAGATGCACCCAAGTAAAAGGCAAACAATATTTTCCTAGAGCTTGTTACCAAATGACTTCAAAAGAGAAAAAAACATTTTTGGAAGTTCTCAAAACAATAAAAGCTCCTGATGAATATTTGTCTAATATTTCAAGATGTGTGCAAGTGAAGGAACACAAAATATCCGGTCTCAAAAGTTATGATTGTCATCTTTTAATGCAAGAGTTTCTTCCTATAGCTATGAAAGGTTGTTTGCCAGACAAAGTGAGTTTAGCTATATCCGATCTTTGTTGTTTCTTCAAGGAGTTGTGTGGAAAGGTGCTTAATGAGCGTAATTTAGAGCACCTAGAACATCAAGTAGCTCTAACATTATGCCAATTAGAACAGATTTTTCCTCCATCTTTTTTCATCATAATGGTACATTTGGTAATCCATTTGGCACATGAAGCAAGAGTTGGAGGTCCTGTACATTACCGATGGATGTATCCTATTGAAAAGTATGAATACTTTTTAATCATTTTAAAACATTCTAGAGTTATAAAGTAAAATGATATTATCTTAATTTGTAACCTAAAATTTTCTTTTTAGGTTCCTTTTGACTTTAAAGTCATTTGTTCGTAATCGAGCACATCCAGAAGGATCTATTGCAGAAGGATATTTAGCTCATGAATGCTTGATATTTTGTTCAAGATATATATCTAGGGTGGAGACTCGTTTTAATCAATCTAATCGAAATGATGACTCATGTTTTGTGGAAAATGTAAGTGTTTTAAATCCTAGAGGTAGACTATTGGGGAGAAAGAAGCAAGTTGGATTCAATGTGAAGAAGAGAAAAAGAGCTTCTCGAATTTCTCTTGATAAGAAAGCATTGGTTCAAGCACATAGATATGTGCTTTTCAATAGCAACAATGTTGACCACTTTCGAAAGTAATACAATTTTTTTCATGTTCATTTAGTTATTCAATATTTGTATAATATCTTTCTATCAATGATAATGCTTACTTTTTCTAACCTTTTTTACATAGAGCTCATACTAATCTTATCAAGAGACAAAATCGTCGATTATCTCCATATGAAGTTGACAAAATTCATAATAAAGAATTTCCAGATTGGTTTCGTGAAAGAGTAAGTTTAGGAAGCATCAATAATATTAAATTTTGCATTCATTTAAAATTTTAATCATTTGAAATAAAATTGTGGTAGGTTGCTTGACTGGAAGACCAAGACAACACTCTAGTTTTTGCAACATACAAGGAATGATATATGTGATGATCCATTTGTTTTTGCATCTCAAGCTAAGAAAGTATTCTATGAGGAGAATAAAACACAAAATGGTTGGCTTGTTGTTGTGCATGCTAAAATCAGAGATGTATATGATATGGGTGATGAGCAATCCAATGACACGGATCAAGGGAATGAACAAGTCTTACAAGAGATAAATCATAATGATTTGATCAGAGCAGAAGCCGATGATAGTGATGATATCATTGAAGTTACAATACCTATGGAGAACATTTTACCACATGACAAGGATGATAATTATATAGATGATTATGAGAGCGATGCAGACTTCTTTTGATTTGTTTTTATTTGTTCTATTTGAACATTTAGTTATATTTTGAGTATACATGTATTGAACATTTTGTCACATTTATATACTCTTATTCCTTTCTTTAGTTTTTTGTTCTTATTATTGATTACTCTTGTGTTTATTTTTTGTTATGTATAAAAATCACTCACAATATAATGATTTTATCCGTTTTTTTATCAAAATTTTTTTCGTTGTTTCCTCAATAGTTTGATTCTTGGTGATTGGAGATTGGTGAAAAAATAGCTTACAAGCAATCTAAATTCGCATTTTAGGTAATTACATTATTCTTCTTTTATTTTTTGGCATGGTGTTTAAAAAAATCATAGTCAATAATGTAGTTATATCTAATTTTTATTTTATTTTATTTTTTGGATTGGTTTATTCAGCATACTATGGGAAATCGCAGAAAGTTGAATATCATTCAAAATGATGGTCAATCACAAGCAAAAGAGCAATCAATTGAAAGCTCTACTGAAGTGAACCAAAATAACAACTATATACTTGAAGAAAATGCACAATTTGAAGGAGGTATAAAGATTTTATTAACTTAATTTCTTTATTTTATATTAAATTATTTATAACACAATTGTTTATTAACTAAATCAACAATCACAAACAGAACAACACATACAAGAAGATAGTCATGTTCAGTCTCATACTTCTCTTGAAAGTGCAAGTGAAAGTTCAACTAAAGGTATTTATACACATATGCTTTTTTGGGTTAGAATTATATGTACAATTCTATTTGAGTTGAATATCTTTTAGAATATGATAAGATTAAATTTACTAGTGAGTTTCTTTTTTCCATATAGTTCAAATCTGTGTGTGTGTGTTTGATAAATGTCATATCCAAGAATGATTTAGGTAAAAAGAAAACTAGAGGTTATACACATATGCTAGATGTGTGGGACTTGCCAGATGGAGAATTCATACTTGTTGAAGTAAATCATTGGGGCAATCCTATGGGTTGGGAAGGGAAAACTCTACTGAATGTAATTGGGAGCTTGGTAAGGAGACACCAATGTGCTCCTATCAATTTTCTTAGCTGGAAAGACATGCCTAAGGACTATATTACTGACATGGTTGAATTAATTCAGGTCTGGTATAAAACTTTATAAGTGTTGTTTCATCTTGCTTCTTGTAAAATTTTATGTCTTCTAATGTCTAACAAAATGATCTTTTTTGTTTGTTAATGATACTCATAAGAGAGTAAGTTTCAATTTGTTCCTGAATTAACTGAACAAATAAAGAAAATATTGATTGATGACATGAGTCTAAAATGGAGGCAATTTAAATATGAACTGAAATCAAAAGGATATGATGAGAGCAAAACTAAGGAGGAAATGGTTGCTCATATCCCAGATCCAAGGGTTGATCCTTCTCAATATCGTGATTTAGTACATTATTGGTGTTCTGAGAAAGGACAGGTATACATGACAATGTCACCAACCTTTTGCTAACATAAAAATTATATATTATATGTTTATTTTTATTATTGACTTTTTATATTTGTTGGTTATAGAAAATAAGCAACATCAACAAAAGGAGCTGCTCAAAATATGAGGACTTGCGTTGCATGGGAACCAATAATCTTCCAAGACGGATTCATGAGATGGTTTGTCTTTTTTATATTTTTATTATTAAATTGCTTAATACAAATAGGATGATTGATTTTTTTAACTAATGTTAGACAACAAAGGCTAAGGGAGTGCAACCTTCTAGGGCAAAAATTTATATTGACACTCGAACTTGAAAAGATGGAAGCATTGTTACTGAAAAGACTGTTATTGTAATTGTAAGAATTTTAATTTTTATTTCAATACTTTTTTTTTTGTTTTGCTCAATTTTCTAATAGAAGGTTATGGGGTGAGGGGGAGTAACTAATGTGGAGATGAGTTTTGTTTAGTGATATTGAAGTATTCAGGATATTGATGTATGATAATAATTTATAAGGTGTATTTATATGGGATGAACTAAAAAAGAAAATGGTTGAAGCAGAGAGTTTGCAAAATTTACAAAGCACCCAAGATTTTACTAATTGGACAAATGATATATATTCAAAAGTCAAAGGACCTGAAAAAAGAGGACGTGTGTGTTGTCTTGGCAAGCTTCCACATCAAGCAAGTTCATCTCAAAGCTCTTATGCAAACAATAGAATTCAAAAGTTGGAGAATTTGCTTGGAAACCTTGTAGCTGTGCTTAAAGTACGATTTGCAGAAGATCCACAAATTAATCAAGTCTTAGAAGCTATAGATCAAGAGGTATGAATTTATAATTCTACTTATTCAACGATTTAACTATGATATGATACTTTACAAAGAAAAAACATTCTTTTAATTTAGGTACCTACAAATGGTTCTACCAGTAAAGATCATCAAACTACAAACAATCTTAACTAGAGGTGAGTTGAAATTTAGATGGTAATGAAGATGCGAGCCGGCGACAAAATGTTATTTCAGGAACATGATTTAGATGGTAATGAAGATGTGAGCCGGCGACAAAATGTTCAAGTGTTTGGTTTTTACTTTGTCTATTTGTCTGACAACTCGAATTAACTCTTTTATATATTTAGAAATTTAGAAACTTGTTACATTTTAGTGATGATTCCCTCCATGTAAAGAGGGTCATGGTGCACCAAAAATATACACTTAGGAAGGACTATGCACATGGTACTAAAAAACAAGGCAAAGTGAATTGGAAAATTTTCTATAGCATTACTAATGCTAGATCATTTCACAATGACAATGGATCAAGGGCTGCAATATGTTAAAAAGCACACAATCTAGTTACCATAATCACAAATTAGGTTAACAAAAATTTAATTGTATGTAGCAGGTTGTTGTAACTTTTCAAAGGCCATGTTGCAGCAGATCTCTAACTTTGTGCAGCATAATAATAAACTCATGTATATTTAATTAAAAATTATAATGAACAAAGAGTGTAATTAGGAACTAGTTTTATTGTTATTATATGACATTTACCTACAGAAGATCGTAGGTACAAGTAAATTGACTTTTACCTACAGTTAGAGATTATAGGTATAAATTAATATTTTTTACCTACACATTTGAAATAGTAGGTGTTACCTATAGTGATAGTTAAATTTGACTGTATGTAAAAATATATCCGTAGGTAAAGCCTATAGTGACAGATTATTAGTTGTCACTGTATACCCTTCAAAGTTGATGCAAAACATCTATAGGACAAAGTCCTTTATACATCTACCTACGGATTTTGGACTTCTACTGATAGATTTTGACTTTAGGTAAAAGTCATTTTCCTTGTAGTGAGACAAAAAGATATGATATAATTTTTTATTTTTAAATATAAAGATAAAAAGATATAAAATTATTTTAAATAAAATCTCTCTTTCTAGGAAGACCCAAATTCAAAAGCATATACCTAAGAGTAAGAGTAAAATACACCTGACACAAGCTTCAAAAGTTCAACCCTAATAGAAAAAAAGGTTTCACTTTAGAGGTCCACTCGATAGTAGGGTGATTGGTCTCGGTGTGGATACATACGTACAGTTTTCAACTTATTTGAAGAATTTTTGTTGCTTCAAGAATGCGTGCTCGATATATAAATATATTTTTTTCTATTTATTATTGTTGTATATTTTGAATGCAAAATGAATCCTAATTTGTTTCACTCTGTTGAGAACACTCCTATGCAACTATCATGCAATTCTTGTGGGGTGCTCTTATTCTCCTTCAAATTTATCATATAAGCTACACTCACACAAAGGTAGGGAATTTCAAAACTTGGGAAATACTAGTATTATTGTCTACCTCAAATTCTAACATTAGAATCAAAAGAGACTCATTTCTAACTTTAACCTTTTTATATTTATTTTTTCATTCCAAGGAAGAAGATAAAAAAGGAATTGTCTAAAATCAATAAAGTCTAACCTTTAGGTTTTGATTACAAGAAAGACATGTTATTGTTTACCTTAATGAAATATTTTACAACAGAATTGAGTTATAATATAATTTCATTAGCTATTGTCAATTTACATAATAAATGAATGTGTGCCATAAGATAAAAACATATCGGAGCTAACTATATTATTTTACTTTTTTAGTTAAGATCTCATGTGTATGCAATATAACTTGTTGTGTCTATTCTTCTTTTTCCTAGCTATCTTGCTTGGATTTTCGATCTCATTAGTAGTATGTTTCCTATTATCATTATAAAATAGAAGAAACCTAGTAAATTCCAACAAATGTGTAGGTAGAATTTATTGTATAGTTTGACGTACTATGTAGTTAGTTCTACATTTATGCATTGTTTGAACTTCATATATGCATATTGTATTCAATAGAGCATATAATAACATGTTAGTACTTGGTGAGATCCAATTGTGTTGGATTCATGCTAGATTGCATTTAGTTTAACAATACAAGTACTTTGTTTTGTCAATATGATGTTTTTTTAGAGATTATTTTTTAGTATAAGAGCATATGATTGTATTCTTTATTTTTTTAGATAATGATATACAATTCTAAACTAAATCATGTGAACATGATCAAATGTTTTGGTGATACTTTTGTGCGTAAATATAATATTTAAATCAATTAATATTGAAACTTGTGGGGTTTCTAAATCCTAGAGAATGCAAGTTAGTAATAAAAAATGTATATTATGGCGGATATTAGCCACCAACAAATTTTCTGGTAACAATCCTTGCTGTTTAAAATATGTCAAAACCAATTTTTTGGCATAGGTAAGAGTGACAGATATTTTAGCTTCCAAAAAAATATTAGTGGTGATTTTTGGCCAATAGAAATCGCATTTTAAGCTACTACAAATCACATGTTTTCGTAGTGTTTAGAGACACTCAGATGTACATTGGATTTCTTAATAGTTTTCTAGCTCGTTTCCTTTGTGAAGATCTATGGACATAATTATTTATTGTTGCTACCTATCCTCTACCCAAACATGTGAATGTTGGTTATTCTAGTGAATGTAATATACATGTTTTGTTACAATTCATGTGAACTTTGTTTAGCCATGAAGTTTTGTTTTTATTATTCCTACTCATTGTTTATATGTTTACTCGCCGGTATGGTTGCATGTTCATTTCCATTTGTTCATTATATTTGTATTACAAGTTATCAATTATATGTTGGTTTAATTACTCAATTGGTCTTTTTATTTGCACAATCTTTATGTTTTAACCCCACATCTAAAACTATTTATTTTAGTCCCTACACATATATTAATATCATTTATCTTAAAATATATATTATAAAATATATTTTTAATCTAGTTTATTTTTCTTAAATTCTACATTTTAGTTTATTGTGATTTATTTAGTTGTTGTGTTCTTCCTCACTTCCACCACCAGTTGTTAAGCCCCTAAAACTTACAATAAATACACTATTTTTTTTATTAAAGAATACACAACAATATTATTAAAGCTGAATTTTGTAAAAAAATATAAATGTGATATCAGTAAATAATTAATATTTAAACAAAAAAGCTAAATTGAGTCACCAACATTAGAGCTAAATTTTGTGAAAACACCATTTTTTTAATGCTTTAAATTAGAAAATACCTCATTTTAATTTAATGTCACATGATAAACTAAATTGAGTCATCAAAACCCCTAATAAATCTTACAAAGAACATAGAAGCAAGAGTCACCGCTACAATTACAATCATTAAAACAAGTTGTCAAAGCAAGCTAACTAGAAGGGTAACATTTAGAGAGTGGTTGTTTGATATTTATGAGTGAAGTGTAGAGGGTGTGAGAGAGAATCCAAATGTGTGAATTATGAACAAAGATTTTAATGAAAGAAAATAAAACCTGAATAATGTGTGTTATTGTGTGTCATTGTAGGTTGAGAAAAAAAATGTATGGATGAATTAGTTATTTGTCTTTTGGTTAATTGTTCATGGTGTGAGAGAGAAGGTGTGCAAGTGGGCAATGAATAAGAGGAGAAAGTTAGAGTGATAAGACTATTTTATTTTATACTATTTATATAATAATTTATCATTTTTCTTTTTAAAACTTTTATTTTTATTTGATTGTCCAGACGAAATTGGGTATTAACAAACTTAAAGGCGCCTTGTGTTGATCTATACTATTTGAGAATGGCATGTCATTTTTTTTATCAAAAAAATAATAAATAAAGGCACAAATTGCCACTCATCAATAATAAAAACCAAAAATAAGAAATAAATAAAAAGAAAGAAAGAGAACTTGGGAGCCTTAATGCCAAGAGTTTGAAGTGGTGGTAAATTAGTATACCTAATCAAGATGATCTAAAAAAACATATAATGATAAATTGAACAACATACAAAATAAAATAATAAATATATTTTAATTATCAAATGAAAATCAAAGTCATATATTGTTATATATAGACAAAAAAATTATTAATTGAGTCCAATCTATTAACCAATTTGGTCATGTCCTTTTTAAATTCGTGAAACAAATGTGTTTTTAAATCATATTCATCATTTATACCCCCTTACGTATCCAAAATCCATCTTATATAATATGGACTTTTAAGAGGAACACAAAGTCCAAACTGCAAAGTCCAATATATCGATTCGTTTTCTTCATTGCTCTCAAATTCAATTAATGAACCCCAAGCTCATTGTTTAACCTTAGTTCTCAATTCATCTTCATCTCCAAATTGTTAAGATGTAACTCGTAGCTCCAAACCCTAGTTTGTAGCTTTTGATTTTTGCATTGATTGACATCTCAAAATTGAAGTTGAATTACGTAATAGCTTCTTTCAATTTTTCTTTAATGTTTCATTTTTCTTCAATTTGGTTTATGATTCTTAGATTTGCTTAATGTTTTCTCAAGTTGCTCTCAACTTATGATTCTCAATTCTCCTTCAATTTGGTCTACTATTCTCACTTAGGTGTAACCCTAAGCTTGATTATGTTGTTTGTTATTTTAAGCAAATGAATGGATTCTTATTCTATTTTTTTGTTAAATTATTGATTAATTTATTAATATTATGAGTTATATCCATTTTGCACCCTCACATGATAAACTAGACAATGTACAAAATATTAGCAAACAAAATAAAATGAAAAGTATCTTTCAATTATCAAATGAAAATGAAAATTATATATTGTTACTTGTTAGATAATACATCATTAAATAGAAGATAAATTACAATATGTCATTGTATTCACTTCTAGCCAAATCATTTTACTTGCTAGCATCAACATTGACTATGACTATTTCTTCCTCTAGTTTAAATGTTGTACAACATTTTTAAAAGCAAAAAAAAAAAATAGAAAAAATATTTTATCAATATAAACCATGCATGCCATTAACCATAACCACAAATAAAAACTTAGTGAGCTACAATAATCATAACCATAAACTTGTTTTTCAAAATAATATTTGTTCTTGTCCTAACATTAACATTGACCCATGGAGGAAAGGGAATTTCTCTCTTACTTGAGATAATATTAATTTCAATTACTCACATAAAATCAATCAAAAGAAACATGTTACCCTAACCAAGCACAGACAAATGTAAAAAAAACAAAACATTTATTGATCTTGAATATAAAAAGAAATTGAAAAGCTAGACAAAGGATAATCTTTCTAAAGTCAATGGTCTAGCCATTCAAAAATATCATTTTAGTGGGGCATTTCATCAAACAACATTAGTAATTTCAAAACTAGTTTCTCATGTGAACCATTGTCCTATAAAAGCAAAATGGAATTAGACTCAAATCACATGTGAACAAAATCCCAATACCCCATCAACCAAATAAAAAATTGAAATGAAAGATAAAATTCAAAGAAATGTAAACTAATCATAGATTCAAGGTGGAGCAAACCAAAATTAAGGAGAAATCATAAACTTACCGAAACACATTTTTGTTATTAGGGAAAAAGAAGATTGATGAAAAGTGTTTGAGTGAGAGAAACGAAAGAGTTATAGAAGAGACAAATAAGAACATTCTATTCAATTTATCTTATATTCTATCTTCATCAAAACAATAATAATTGAGAACATTCTATTCAATTTACCTCTTGGATTTCAAAAATAAAAAAAATACCAACACATTGCTTTATACAACTACAACACATTTTTTATCATACTTTTTTAAAACAACTTTTTTTCTTATAAAACTCACATGGACTCTCTTAAAAATAAATGAGCATGAGACTTGTATAATTTGGTAAATCTCTCTCACCTAGACATTTTCTTATTGGAGAGTACTCATATCATCTCATTATTAATAAATCTACTCAATATATGGAATAACATGATGAAAAGTGTAGAGACTAGTACAAAATAGAGCTACCCTAGCTAGCTCATAAGCTACTGTGTTAGCTTGTCTCCTAATAAAACCTATCTTAAAGGTTGGATTTTAGGCCATTGATATCCTATGTTCATAAACTAATAATCCCAACTCAAAATTGTTAGCACTCAAGCTCTTCTTACATTGTCTTGCTACTATTTTACTGTCTAACTCAAAAGCAATGTGTTGCAACCTTAAGGATTCCACAAAACTCAACACCAAGAGGAGTCCCCAAGATTATCCTTCATGGACATTCAAGCAAGGTTGCCTGCAATCTGTCCACGTGAATCTCGAACACAACTTTCAATTGTCGTGGTGTTTTGAGCTTTGAAGAAACTAGTGTCCATATTACATTTCATGTGACTTGGTTGAGGTAATGTCCATGTATCAAAGCTTGAACCTAAATTTGTCGAATATGAGTAGTCATTCACTCCTTGTGCTTTCACACCTAGACTTATTTATCATAGCTTTTGTTAGATTTTTTTAATTCCTTTAACGAAATTGTATATTTAGAACTCAAAACCTATTTAAGCTGAAATAATGTCAACTAGTTAAGTCACATGCTTGGTGATTTTTTTTTTTTTAGTCTTGTTGCATGTATCCCCAACCCACTAATTTAGAGGCTAATTCCATTTGTAATACTATAATTGTCACTTGTCTTAAAGAGTTTTTGCATATAGTAAGAATTGAATACGAGATTTTTCATTAAATGAATCATCCTCTTATATGAGCACAAGATGCCTAAACACTATGCGAATTCCTCAGGAAATTTTAAAATTTAATACTTACTTCAAAAGTGATATTTTAAATTAACTTGATTGGGCTATCTATTTTTTATTTTCCATGGGGTCTATCTTACACTTTTTTTGTGGTCTTTCTCACACAAAAACTCTATCAGAAAAATAAAAAAACCACACACGAGGGAACAGACAGAACCATTTATTAATGACCCAGCCCTATAGGAACCGCGGTCTGTTGATGAGACGGTCCTGATTCAATCACGCAGCCACGATATTCCCTGCGCACAGCACCACTACTCCCTCGGTGCTCCTCCGTTTCCACTTCAACGCCAAATCATCGCCTCTCTCTCTCTCTCTTCCACCAATAACCCCTTCCCTCTTCTCTCTCTCTCTCTAATTCGAAGCTGAATCCGAATTCAAACCGTGGTGGTGACGTGTTTTTCTCTGCCTCTGCTTCTAGTCGCGGCAATGGGATTAGGGTTACGGTTACGGTGAGTCTTCGCGATTGTAGCGGTAACAGGTCGTGTCGCGGTTGAGAAGTTTTCGCTCAATTGATAGGTTAGGGTTTCGGTTATCGTCATGTCCGATCCTTCGAGGGGTCGCGTTACCATTACTCTAGGGCGTAGCGGTCATGTAAGTTGCAATTTCGTCTAATTCGAAATTTCTATTCTTCTTTTTACGCCTAGATTGTAGTTATTGCTTTCTATACAAGGAACTTCGTTGTGTGCGTTTTTTTGCTGCTTTGGTTCTGTTCACTGTTTTTTTTGGATTTGACTTGTTTCTACTTGCTTCGTCAAATAGTAACCGGGAAGTTATCAATGAATATGATGCTTTACCTTTTTGTTGAAGTTTGTGTTTGTTTTCTGTTAGAATATACATTATACAAAATGATTTCGTTTGTTGTTTACATCTAGTTCTACATTCGGCATGACTTTGTGCTATTACTTTTTTGTTGTTGTTGAATGTATCTATTAGGAGTTAAGGAATGCGGTTTAATTATCGTTTTTCTCCACTTCTTACCTTTTGAGAAGTAGAGTTTTGCTGTGATTTGTCATGAATGGGATATTTGGATTGATGTCCATGATCTTCTGTTTTACACTTGAGTTTAGGTTGTGAAGAGGGATGCATCTGCTGTAGATGTTTCTTCTTTCTCTTCTATTCATTCAGCTGGCACTAAGCGGTCTGTAAGAGACAGAATTGGAAGTAATGCAGATAGTTCTGGGTGGCATGGAAATGGACATAGCGGCAATAAACGGTGTGTCTGTGGTTTCATTGTTACAGTCTGACAGGAGAGAAAGAGAGTAGGCTGCCTGCTTTTCTGTATGATTTAATTGAAATCAGCTTTCATGAATTTTGTTGTTCATATCTTCTGCAGACACCGAGGAGATGTAAGCATGCAAAATGGACTGGATGGCAGTAAGCTCCCTTGACAGTGAATTTACCACCCTTGCTTCTTTATCTTACTCAATGGTTTTTGTGTTTTTAATCTTGTTTCTCTTAATTCACTTCTGTGGACATATTGGTAAAGATGATCTACGATTGAAGCTCATGCGAAAAAGTGCATTGGGGCAGGCTGACAGCAATGGCAGTAAGAGGCATATGGACCTCCGTGAAAAGCTGTCAAAGGCAAGTCACCCTCTGGCTAACACTTATAATTCGAAGCAGCATGGGCCAGATTCAAGGGAAACAAGTTTGAGGCAAATTCCCTCAGCTAGAAGTTCTGATAAATTACTGCGTATGGAATCCATGAGAAGCTCATACTCTCCTTGGACATTGGATCATATTAGGAGAAGATCACCAGATGGGTTTCCAAGTACTTCCAGGGGGATTTCCCCCCAAAGGGATGTCCAAGACCTACATAGAAGGCCTGTAAGCAGGACATATGATGGTGTCAGATCAGTTTCATATGTAGGTAGGGATGTTCTTGAAACTTCGAGGCCTCCAATAAGTACACCCCAATCTTTCATGTCACGCTCCACAATGTCCACATTGCCTCCAGTAACTGTCAAGCCTGTAGCATCTCATCCTGGTCAACTTCCTCCATCGGGCAGTGTTGCTCAAAGGCCTTCATATGTGGTGAGTATTACTTATCTTCTGGCCTCTAGATATCCTTTTTCTCAACCCTTCTTGTTGGTGTACTTGGAGAAAATTTTCTTACGACCATCTGTTGGATATCCAAGTTGATTCTGTGATTCCCTTTTGGCTATACCACATGCCTGGGGGTTGTTTATGAAAATATAACTTATTCGCATGATTGTTCCTACAGCCAGGAAGAAAAATGTAAACATAAATGGAAAGGTTCTTTAAGAATTCATTTTATAGCGACAGTGACAGACAAATTATAGTTATCTTGGGGAGATTTAAATGCAATTAGAAATTCATGGTATTCCACATTGGGATATGTTTTTCTAGGCTTGATATTTATAAATTCTGGGTGGTTAATCAGATCTTAGAATTCAATAGGTATTTTGAACTCTGTAATCTTCTTATTGTGACAGTTTTGAAGCCCTGTTTCTGGTAATTCTAGTTTCCTATGAAAGGCAAGTGCTTGATTGACTGACTGAGCTAGATTTGTAGAATTGGGTCATATTTGTTAACTTAATACAGTATGCTAATGGTGTTGTAAAATTTGCACTATCAATCATTTGAAAAACTAACTGTCACCTGGAGTTTTTCCTGTGTTTACCCAGAGTAGTCAATAGCAGCACATGCTGCTATTGTGCTGTGGTGGAGAATCTGCCACTGGGAACTTTACATCGCATAAATAATAGCCAAAATTGTGGCTGAAATGCGTAGGATATAGGATCTATACCAACAAGATGTAACAATCCATGTTGCTCGCCTCCTTCTTAAGTCATTTTTTGGTGCTACTTCTATGATTCCACATCCTCTTCTCCTTCAGAACCATTTCGGGGTTCAAAATCCGTAGTTGCCATCTCCCACATTTTTTTCTGTTGCTCTTCCAGTCAGCCACACATTTTATGGCATTTCCAGCCAAGGTCAACCCTTTAGTTTGCAGCTTGTGTTCCCACCTTCCTTTGTCGGCCTTGGTGTGCACTTCTCAGGCCAGTTTCCTTGCTACTGTCTTTCTGTCTTCCTTTTCCCTGTCCACAGAATTTGTGGCATAATGCGATTGTCCCAAACAGTATTGTTGTATCAGGAACTTTTACGGAAGTATGAAATTTTTAAAAAGTTGATGACTAGTATTTTTCACCAATTTGCTAGTTATGCCTTTGACTAACTACGATTGTTTGTTTAAGCTATGGTTTTTGATTGTTAATGTTGAATATGCCTTTAATTTTAAGTTATAATTTGAGCATTAATATGCTTAAGTGTAAATCATTTACATAAAACCATCCTGCTCATAGTAGTCGATAGCAGATAGTACCCAAAAATGCTATAGCCTGATGGCGGCTATTCTCTCTCCTCTCCGCCTGCCGCCCCTCCTCCCCCTCCCCCCCTCTCTCAATTAAACATCTTAAAAGAGTTACTCCAAGAGTAACCTTAAAAGAGTTACTCATCATCTCCACCTTTCATTTTCTTATAATCTAACAGTTAGATGTGAGTTACTTTTTAGAACCATTAGATTACAAGAAAATGAAGGGTGATGAGGAGTAACTCTTTTAAAGTTACTCTTGAAGTAGCTTGATCCCTGCTTATATCTTATTTCTTATTATTATATTTAATTATTTTTTATTTATATATATTCTGCTTATATATTTATATATTATTATTATGATACATAATATATAATTATGTATTTTATTTTAATTTTTATATGTTTTGAAATACTTTTAAATATTACAAAGTAAAAAATATGATTAATAAAAAAACAGCAATAAAGAAACCTCCTCAACCCCTTCTAACCAAAGAAACTAAAAACTTCCAGCCTCTTTCTAGTTTCTCCCATCAACTGTCACCCCTTCACACCCAAGAAAATAAATCCTAGTATCTTTCTCTTGTCAGCCGCCATCTCCTCACCCAATCATTTCTCCTTTCAAAAGTTGCAGAACAGATGCTGAACAGAGGCTGTCCAGCAACAGCGCAGGTTGCCAAGGCTGTCCAGCGATGGTACAGGTCGTAGAGCCTATCCGGCAACAACGCAGAGGAGTGGCCGCAAATGGCAATGATGGCCACGAAATCAGCCATGATAAGTGGTGCTACAGCTGCAACTCAACCGGCTCCGTGATGGCAAGCAGAACTGCGGGGAGGGGTGCTGTGATATCGTAATGACTGTGCACTTTGGATTGTCTAATGGCCTAAAGTTGTGCATATGCTGACTGTTAGCTGTTTTTGATCTGTTGATTTCAGATTTTCTTCTAAAAGTTTCTTTTGTCTAGACACCAATTGCAATTGAAGCTTAATTGTCATAATCTGATTCTGGGGCACAATGTCCAATGATTGTTTTGACCCCCCAAAAATACATACAGGAGCTGGTTATATTTAGTTCCCTTCTAGGAGATATGATGGTCTAATAATTCAGTGTGTTGTGGTGCATTGTGTTATTGCTGGAGTGTTGGTTTAGTTATGAATGCCTCTGCTAGGGACGAGCTATCTGGCTTGGAGAAGCTAATGGTTTTCTGTTATTTTTGTTGAGAATGGTTTTGCCATCATATTGACCATGACAGGTTGAGTTTTCTATTTCTGCCTGGTTCAAAGCCGAGTTGATTGTGTCAGCATAGGTTAAATGTATTTCCAATTTTATAAGCTACAGATCCAGTTTTCAGTTAAATCAATCAAACCAACTGGTCCAGTGTGGTCCGTGTTTAATAACTGATAGGGACTTGGGTATTATAGGGTGCATAAGCCCCACGCCAAGTAGTATGAGATACTTGATGGAGTACATAAGTGATTTAGTTACCCCCCTTGACAGCTAGCTTTTAAGCGAGGGTTCCTTGAGTGCTTGGGTGCTTACCAATAACAGTCTCAAATGACCCTTATTTGATTCATTGACATGATTTAATATTCTTGATTTATGAAGGCATTTTGGATAAAAAAATGAACAAGCCTAATATTGACTTTTGAAACTGGAAAGGTTATACTAGAGAAACACGCATTCAGCAAAAATAATATTCCATCAATAGATAGTGTTGGATACCTTTTTATATAAACAAAATTACTGTTTCTTTAATGCTTATGCTTCTCTGGTTTTTGCATATGCATAAATTTGCTCTATGCATTGTGTGAAGAAATGTTAGCATCTTAATGTGGCTTTGATGGTTATCATGTAGGGTGATGAACAAGTACAAGTACAACAATCTCACCAAACTGTGGATGGCCTATTACATGCATTGGGACTTCAAAAATATGCCATTCTCTTTAAGGCTGAGGAAGTATGTAACTAATTTGTTTCTGTAAATGAAATTATATTCTCCTGGTATTTTTTGTTCTCAAATTTAATTGATAATTTGTGTCATCATTTGTTCAATGAGATGTCAAAATTCACTTACTTATTGGCTGCTATTGGAATTCTACATGGGAAAATGATTGGAAAAGACTATATATAAAATATAGGGAACTTTCAATTGATTGTCCTCTGAGATAGTCTTAAGCAGTATTTTGCCTCTTGATTTAATTCATGCCTTTTTCATCAGGATAGTTTGGTTCATTATTATGTCATTATATGGATGAATTCTACTTATATATTGGGTATGAATGTCAACAGTTGAAACATTGCTTAAAGAATCATACCTTGTAAATATCTTTAATCTCTTATGCTCTACTTAGGTTGGCATTCAACCTCGCCTAAGGTGGTAATGTTGAAATGATTAAACTTACCCCCAGATTCCTTGAATAACAGCATGGGAGCTTGGTTCTTATTTTCCTGCAGCGATTAATAAGTTTTTAGCTTCAATTGACATTTAAATAATTCCACACGCTAACTCTGAAGTCTGAACTAGTGGATGAACTGAATTTGTTGTGTTGAGTGCTCAAGTAATCATATTATTGTCTTATGAAATTATGATATGTTAGTACAGAAGTATGAAATAATGGAATATCAAGTATGATTTGGTAAATTGTATGCTTCAGCTATGAATTAGGTTAATTCAAATTTTGCACTGCTAGTTATCTTATATACTGATGTGTTCATTTAGGTGGATATGACTGCATTGAAGCAGATGGGAGAAAATGACCTCAAAGAGCTTGGGATTCCTATGGTAATTAATTGTCTTTCTTTTCATGTGGCATATATTCCGGTGTTTATTCAATGAGAATGAGGCTTGCTATTGTGAATATTACACCAAATATATGGATTTAGGCATTATTGCTATAGTTTGTATTATGTATATTTCAGACAATGAAGCACGAGTTCAGTTAGTGGAATTGTGTCCAAAGATATCTTGATGTTAACGTTGTTTTTGTATCCATCTCCTCAGTAAACTAGACTAGATGCCTTGTCCAATACCACACATTTATCTTCTTTATGTTTCCTTTGGTAGGCTTATCATCAATGCTCAAGTATTTGATTTAAAGCCATGTAAAACAAAGTATAATGCCTCAGATGTCAAATAACCCTTGAAAAATTTGTCTCTTCTGAAGTGAGAGGAGTGTGCTTAGAGGATAAAGTGCAATTACAACTATTGATTAGAAAATGATGTATTGAGATTGTGTTTGATTTGTATCAGAAAACCCTCTTTCACTTGTTTAGTAGCTTAATTGCTATTTTGCTAGAATACATGAATTTTTCTCATGCCTGCACATTTAGCCCGTGGGTATGCTTTCTATTTCTTGCATGGTTTGAGAACATCTACCAAAATGCATGAATGTTTCACTTCCCAGTCAACGCTAAAATATAAATATGTCCTGTAAATTTTGCAATCTGAACCTGGTGAAAGTTGATAGTCTATATTCTACTTGTCCTTATTTCTTGTACTTGTTGCCTTTGCTTGTGATGAGCCTATAAAATTGCTACAGTAGTACCTTGTAACAAAGATGTAGCAACACAGTCATCAGTAATCAATGGGTAAATTCTTGTAGGTCTCACCTAATCCTCAACAATGAAGTGTGAATAGATGATATTAGGAACAATGTGTTTGCTAGCATTTCTTATCGTTGTGCATGTGTTTGTTCCAGAAGAATGTGTTTCCTCATGTGCATGTGCTGAGTACACAAGTTGACTATATGATGTTATTTGCCTAATGGATGTTGCTTGGGTTGCAGGGTCCCAGGAAAAAAATTCTTCTTGCTGTCTTGCCCCGTACTAAGCGTCAACAATGATCGATTTCTATCCTGCATGATGCTGAAACTGACATTATTGGAACACCAGTTTTTACATTTTTTTTTTTTTATAATTTGGATGATGGTTAAGCACATATCTGAGAATTTTTACGAATATCACACCCATTGTCCCTTATAGGGTTCGAGTATCCTTTTTTGAAAAACAAGTTCGGGTTAACATTCTCGTCTATTGGAGATATTGATCTGTTATATATGGTGTCCATACTTTCTCTTATTTTTTATCATTGAAAGAAATAGGAAATTGAATCAGATTATGTTCAACTTTTTGCACTGAGCAAGGTTAATTGTGTGAGCAAAATATGTTCTACTTCTTTCATACCCTCATTTTCCCAACTTGTGTACCCCTGTAATGATGGTGCGAATGTAGAGCGTCAAGATCGTCAAAGCCCGAAGTTTGACATTAGAGAGAAAAATGAACTCGATGCTTCCCTTACTACCTTTACAGCTACACACTTGTTCAAAACTTGTCTTGCTCTCGGTCTCAATTTTCTTTAGGAATTGGGACGAAAACTGTGTTTCTGGTTAACTAATAATTTATTGGTTCTTGAAAGAATGTTGGGCTAAACAGCGAATCTCAACGTTTGCTGCGAATCTGTGTATGCTTTACTTTCTCCCTAAATTGAAGACATCATCTTGTGTCGGTAAGCACCCAATTCCTGGCCCCTGATACTAAAAGTGAATTTCGGGAGGTAAAGTTGATGATACGTTGTTATCAAATTAGATTTCATGTGGTTTCTAGAATAAGCACTGTGCTCGTGTTTTTCGGTGCGTCACGTGTTACGGCTCTATACAAATTGCCTTTCGTCACTGTCCGTTGAAGTAAATTTTTATAATGGCATATTCTTAATTTGTCTGAGAAATACACGTTAGTCTGCAAGCAAAAAAAAAAAAAAAAACATTACCGTCTTTAAGAAATTGCAAGTCTTGCCATATTAATCGTCAAGTATTACGTATTAGATACGTAGTTATTAAAAATAACTAGTATAACACATTTTGAATTTCTTAATAATCGAGGTGAGATTTCAAGCGGTTTGCATAATTTGAAAAATATGATCTTTTTATAATTCAGTTTATTACCCAGGTTGTCTAAATTTCTTGTATTTGCGTTTGAATTGTCAATTTAGCATAATAATATCAAAAGCTTTTTTGGGCTTTTTGTTTGTTCCTCTTTCCTGACATATACATTTGCTTTTATAATATTAGTTTCTGAATTTCTATAACTTTATTTTAATTTTTTAATTATGTTCTTATTTTCCCCTAATTTTTGAATATTTCACACACATTATAAATAAGAAAAAATAAAAGTAGAAGTTTTACGAAGGAGTTTAAAAATTAATATGAACAAGAATATAAATTATATTTTTTATTTATGTGTAATATTCTTAAATAAACAAATAAAAATGAAAGTAAATAAAATTGGAATCATTTTTTTTACACTGATAAGATTCCTTTAACAGTTTGATGGGATGAGTGACTAGGGTGAACTTACATAGAGCCATAAGCCATTGTACCCAAAAACAAGGACCTTAACCTTGAGAAGGCAAGCGGTGCATCAGCTCTAACACAGCTAACTGTAACATAGTTTTTCCATACCTAACAACCTAGTCTCATTTCTGACAGTTTCTGACAAATGTTACACTTTGCTAGGGATACTGCATGCTTTTTAACCTAAACCAGTCTATGGTTAGATCGTAATTGAATACCGTTGAAAGGAGTAACATATTGATGCCAACAAACCAATCTTAAAGTATCTTAGGGCAACTCTAAGAAGCAATTCTCTTGAGTTGTTAAAAATATTATTTAATAGTTTATGATACTTTTCAATGCTATATATTTCATTATTTTTATTGCTTTAATCTACTTAACTAAATATTTTACACTAATTCACTGACTCAAGATTGTTAAATAAACTTCAAAACTTATCTCACCCTTTTAAATTTATGGACAATACAATTAAAATCTTTTTGAGACTCACAAAAAATTAAAAAAGCTACAGTTATTTCTCCTAGCAACAGCTGTTCTTAAGTGGCAAAATAGAATGCTCTCCATTGTTATTGTGTGTTGCTTTGTAGAGTGTAGATTATCAAGTTGCTTAATGTAAAAGCAATTCCAAGATGCCTTTATCTGCTGCTTTTAGCCCTAACATGGGTCAGATTAGATTTCATGAAGTTCTTCACACATACTACTTTCATTCACAATGGTTTCTGATGTCACTTTACACATTTATGTTACCCTATAAACTTAATTAAGTCCAAACACTTTAGAACACGAATTCCTTGATCTATATTGAAGATAGAGGTTTGAGTGGTTAGCCTTAGAACTACGACCTAAGTCAGCAGCAAAACAAGGTTGAACCTTCCTTGTTGTCGCATTAACTTCTAATGCTCATCCTAGTGCGTTTTGAATGATGTACCAGTATATATTAAGAAGACATTTCAACTTAACATGTTCTTTCTCCGAAGTAACATATTTTTGTCGTTTGATATCACATGACTGCATTATCATATTCTAATATACACATAGTTTTTCCTTAGTCAGTTTTGGCATTCTATCATGTCTCATAAAAAATTAGTAACCCTAACCCCACTTTGGATTTGTCCAAAAGCAAGGGCAATACCCAGTGGCGGGAGAGCAATGGTTTTTTTTTAGGGTAGGGACCACCGTTTGATATTCTCAAACCAACGTGTAATGAAATGGAATTAGCTAAAATCAATCAATCACACCCAACAACGTACCCACCCACTTAGCCACCATAACCCAATTCTCCACCCTCTTGGCCTCTTTTTATTCCACATGTTAGGATATATAGTGAAATATATGCTAGATGACAGCATGCCTACTTGGAATTCTCCTCCTAAAGCAAGAAAAAAAAGGTTTAATTAATAAGCATGAAATTAGAGAAAAAGGAGTGGGAAATTGATGAGCATGAGAGGCTTATTGGTGGATGAGGAAGTCAACCAATGGAAGATCTAGTTAGAGACAATGGAATAAAACACAATCTAATGATTTTTCTAAATTGTCACAAAAGCAACAAAGTGTGGGGGCCAACTATAACAACTGTCCAACGCAAATGCTGCGTTTGTTTGTAGAATAATGTTATAGTTAATGACTTGATTCACCTGAAAAATATCAAGTTTTTTTTATAAAATATAGGCTTTAATTTGCCTGCTCTAAGAAGATATGCCCAGATCTTGAGGAAGACTCTTATTAGTATATATGCTTACATCATTGCCCACTTCTTTTATTCTTGTTTTTAGCTTCTACTCTTTCTTTCTTTCTATATATTATAAGATAATTCATAAAACATGGTCAAGAAAAACATATCATAAGGGTCTTTTTAATGTGATTGTGGGTGGAGGGATAATTACAAATTAAAGAAGCTTTATATTTAGTGCTGAATAATTACATTTCTATACAGATGTCAGCAATTTATGAATAACATCAATTGAATTAACTCTAGAAGATAGGACTCGGCTATGGCTTAGCATCCATTGCAGTAATATTCATTTGGCAATCTTTATAATATATGATTAGCCTAGCCTAGGTAGAGGACAGTACATGAAGCAACAAAGTTATTGGCTGGTCAGTAAAACAACTAGATATGCATTTTAGTACAGTAGTAGATATGTTATAAAGTTAGTGCCTCCTCTTTCTTTGACTTTGTGCAGCTACAGTTAGTTTAATAACTTCAATCATGTCCTAAGCATGGAATATGTCTCTTTTTTTAACAAGGGAGAGAAACCCAAGTGGAAACTATTAATATTATTAAGTGCTTATAGACCATCTGATTCCACCTTAAATAAATTAAACTACAGTGAATCCTCTTTGATTGAGAAGTTTGAGGTGCATCTTCTACAATGCCAAAAAAGAGTTTTTCTTTATTAACAAACATTGCATGAGAGACGGCTTTCTCTTAATCTTACTTTTCGTTTTGATCTTTTATTCTATTGACCCTGGGGTACCCCTTGTGCTGTCCATGTACTATAAAACTAGTTATTTTAATAGATACAATGCATGCTGGGGACTTAAGAGTTTACTATAAAAGGAAGAGAAGCCTAACAACTAATCACTGCATTTCCCACCTCAATATTAATATATTTCTTTCCCCACAAGAGAGATCATGGAAAAGGATATCATTCATCTTTCTCCAACATGGGATGGTGACAATGGCAATTCCACTGAGAAAAGGCTCAGGCTATTTGGTTTTGAGCTAAACCCTTCTAAAGATGGTTATGCCAAAGAATCTGGTGAAGGAGATGAAAGTGTGAACTCCTCTAACTCAGTTTCTTCTGGAGGAGACAAAACTGTGCAAGAGAAACCCTCTGCCAAAGACTCTGATGAGAGAAAGTTTGAGTGCCAATATTGTTACAAGGAATTTGCAAACTCACAAGCCCTAGGAGGCCACCAAAATGCTCACAAGAAAGAGAGAATGAAGAAGAAGAGGTTGCAGCTTCAATCCATAAACCGCTACCTACAACACCCTTTCCAATCCAAGCATGGCTTTGCTCACCCTTCTGATACTCCTTGGTTCTATGACCCCTCTACCTATAATAACTCTGAGTTCACCCTTAGTGAAGAACCTCAGATTAGCTTCAATTCAAATGTTTTAGATGCCAACTTTTCTTGTGACCAGAAATCTAGTTGGTATTCTCTTGCATCTCACCCTTCTAATTCCCAACAAGATACTTGCATGTTTACTTTCTCCAATGCAAGTAATAATAGTCCTTTCATCTTCAAGCCTTGCCACTTCCCTGCTTCAAATCAGAGCCATAAAAGTAAAGCCCTAGATCTTCAACTAGGCCTCAACTTGCAGTCAAATACAAGAAGTTCCTTAAGAAGGATGTAATTTAAGTATATATAGGACACATAAGTTAAATTAACAGTTTCCTTGAATTATTTTAATGCATCAATTCTCAAACATCTGGAAAAAGGAAATGAGAAAAGGTAAAAAAAAAATAATTACAATTCATTAGAGTTAGTTGGCCTTGGCCACTGCAGAGCCAAGAAGAGTCTGACAATGACCACCTTTCAGAATTCAGACAGCATATAGAATTCATACGATGTATTTATTATAGCATGTTGTAGCCCTTTGATATATATTACATACACTTCTTTACATTCTCAGTACATACATGCTTAGAGAACGTTCTCTTTCATTTCAGTTATCTATTTCTGTAAGACACCAATTATGAGTTTAATTTGAAGTATCATTGTAAAAAAATTACAATCAATAAAAAAAATTGTCATTGATATGCGTTTTATGATAATTATTATAAAAATTAACAAGCGATTGAATCACCCTATAAAAATTCTTCACAATGTCAGTTCATACAAGCTATTTACCCAATTTATTATATTCATAGAATAGAATCATGTACAACACATGCTGATGGATTGGGAGAAGAGAGTACTGATTATATAAAATTGTGAGGGTAAATTTATCTTTCTAAAGGCCTAGTTGTAATGTTGCATGTCAAGAGTGAAACAAACTCCAGAGGGAACCTGAAAGGGGTATGCAGAATGAAATTATAAGGCTGTCAATTTGAAAGCTGTGTAATTTCAAGCTGGAATATGGTCATAAAACCTGGGGCAAAAACTTGGGTTTCACCATTACTGTATATCGATGAGGTATAGGAAGATGATAAAGACTAATAAAATTGTAATGGTAATATTTGTTTTTTATCTGAAAATATTTTTCTATTAATTCGGTGACAAGGTACTTGTATCATTACCTATGTCCTAATCTCGTCTTATTTAAGATATAATTTCCACATGTGTAATTGCTTGTATAACTAAAATAAGTTCACCAATGAATGAAATTAAATTTCTCAATCCCGTGTTTTGACTTTTGGAACAAGTGTTAATCTCAATCTCTTACAGAAAACCGTAAATATGTACACAAGCTAGAGTTGGCTTACAAGTGGGGACAAACATAGGTGTTGATATTTGAACATCAAATTATAACTTGGGCAAAATATCCAACCTTTTTAGTGTCTTAAATGTTGTAACTCTCTAAAGTTTTTTTTTTGCTGACTGATTATCTAAAGGGGTTTCGCTAGCCAATGTCCAAGCAAACTAGTTAACAAATCAATAAATAAATAAAAAATTATCACGGTAAGGTTCCATTATAAATTATGGTAGAAGTGTATTATTAATAGCATGTTTGTTTTAAAAAAAATACTTTTAATTCTTTAATCAATAATTTAAAGGTACTTATTAGCATTATCCTTTATTAAAGAAACTAACATTAAATTCTTATTTTAGAAGATAAAAAGTGATGTTGTTTTTGAAGAAGATAAAAAATGTTGTTACAACAACCCCTTTGAAATTTTTCCTCACCCTATTTATACAAGTCAAGTCATCGGCAGGTATAACTCGGTAACTTTCAGCTATCATAAAGGTATAGTAAATTAGTGCTTTACATGTAATCAAAGAGTTAGTATATATCCTACTGGATTAATTGCACTCCATTTTGACCAAAGAGTTATGATAAGCTTCATTATCACGTCCAAGAGGAGATTAATTTCACTCCATTGTAAAGTACTTCCATTAACTTTGATATTTTGAAAAATACAAGAAATAAAATACTTAAAATCGTTACTGTTAATTTGACTTTACTGTTTTTGATAGGCTCTAAAGTATCATTTTCTTTTTGTCATGGTGCTTATCCCCATCTAACCTATATTGGCTTCTCTTTTTTGCTTACCATATCTTCCTTTCTTTAATCTCTTAATATTTTAATGCTTCCTCCTCCTCCCCATTCATCATCAATTAATTAACTATCACAAACAAAAGTGTAATTGGGGCTATATATCAGTCTGGCTACATAGGTGCAGCAAATCAACCAGATGCCTTGTTTTGAGGTTCCATGTGCCACTAGAACATGAAACCAAGTCTAAGGTTTTACTGTAGAATTTGATTTGATTAATTTGGAAGCATTTATATATGTTTGTTACAGAACAAACCTAACCTAGTAACCTATTACATCCTTAATTTAATCAGTCAGCATTTTAATTAAATACTAAGACGCTCTCCTAACTCTTATCTATATAAATTGATTTTTATTTATAAATTACACATCACACTCACATATGATAAAAATATATATTTATATCCCGCACTTTTTTTATTGTCAAACACTAGAAGACGAAATAAAGCTCCTTTTTAATTATCTTTCTTTAATTAATCCTTTTTGTAACCAGCCGCCGGACACATGCTTGAATGCAATTATTTCTTAATATTTATTAGTTTATGATTAATTAAAGAGAATTTTTAAATGAAGATCTTGGAGATTCGGGGAGAAAAACAAAGTCAACAATGTCCATTCCTTCTAATGACATTTCAATACGGGATAGTTGAATTTAATTTATATCAGAAAATTTTGTTCATGGGTTAATTAAAAAAAAATTGCTTGACTGCACAGAATTTCTTTCTTTTTTATTTTTCTTTTGAGGTAGGGGGAAGGGTAGAGTGAACAGTTGTTTATTAATAATATTGCAAAGCATATAAGTCTTCAATAATACTATTATATAACTGCAAAAAAGTTTTAACTCCCTTCTTTGTAATAAAATTTTATTACAAATAGATTAAAATGAATGTATAAAACGTCTGAAAAGTCCTCGTATTACTAAGGAAACTATAGAAATTATCTGCAGGTAAGGTTACAAAGTTCTTACTATATATACTTTTGAAAAGAATTTTAAAAATACTGTAGATCTTTTTGCTTTTCATTTCTTTAGTTTTACTAAAATTTCATTCGCGCGCGTGATATAGTATATTTCTACAAGATGAAAAAACCGAAACAGAAAAACAAAACGGGTTGCAGTCACAGTACAAGCAACTGTACGTTTAGATTTGGAGTTTAAACTTGCGAAGTTGTTTAATTAGTCTAGTTATAGTATTAACGTACATCATTAAAATGTTAGTCTTCGGCATGTGGTTGTAATGATAACATTTTTAATAAGAATTTAATTAAAATATTGGCAGAATGACAGAATTAAAGTTTCTTTATATTATGATGCTATTATATATTATAAATATGTTTACTCTAATAATAACGATTTTAAAAAACATATTTAGAATATTTTATTGATTTATAGTATAATTTATTTATTTGTTTAATTACTTACATATATGAAAATTGTATTTATCAAAATTTAGAGCTAGAACACATTAGGATAGACGTGGTAAAAGTAAGTTTCAAGATTTTACATATCGGTTTTGAGGATGATCTTGATTTACAGGATAAAAAAGAAACTTGCAAAACAAAAGAATGCTCAACTAAAAATATGAGATAGGAGATAAAACAAATATATATTTAAATGAGGTTCAAGTAAGAGAGAGGTAAGCTTGTGACTCCTATGCTCAAGTGTGTGAAGGATGTGTAGAAGATTCGATGAAACCTGATATTTATAGGAGTGAAGCGTAGTTGGATCCTTATTTGTAGAAGTGGTTATGACCTTTGCAGATAATTCCCAGCTTAGATAATAGCTAAAAGCGTATAGATAATGTTAGAGATAAACAATAACTTATAAATAAAAGTTAGAAGATAATTATACCTTATCAATAATGTGTGACTTTATAGATAATTAACTATCTGTTAATAGATAAATGTATTTAAATATATTCAATTAAGGGTTAAGTATTCGTGCTCGACATGGAGAGTTAACACATGTATAGAGTGTGTATTTTGTGGGTGGATCCTACGCAATACAAAAAATAAACTCTTTTTTACTAATTCATGATATATGATTAAATGAGTAATATATATATATATAAAATCAATTCATGTTATCTATTAGTTTTTGTCTTTATGATAATATGTGTAACTTATAAGCTAATTTATATTAATTAATTGTATCAAAATTAAATTATAAATGTTTTGTATGTAAAAGACAGGTTTTATACATCATAAATCATTTTTACAAATAATTTTCTTACTAAATTCAAGCTCACACAACAATATATAAACCATATATTTACATCAATAATAAACTTATGTTAACTTCAACAATCAACATCCTCCAACATCGATTAAGAGCTTTTGTAGAGGGGAATTAAAGGATATATAATATATGAAAATTGAGAAAACTCTCAATTTCTCAGTAATTTTTTTTTTTAAAATTACTTGCTTAAAGCGGCATCAAAATCTGATTCCTTATTGTAGTTGAATCCATCATCATAGCCAAATTCCTCTTTAATGAGCTTCAGCTGAGAATTCAAATTAATCATTAATTATTATAATAAAAATAATTTAATGATAAGCATATATATATATATATATATATATATATATATATATATATATATATATATATATATATATATATATATATATAGTAACAGTATATAATGTTTTAAAGTGGGAGAAGTTTGATAGCATTAACAAAAAAAGTATTCATTTGGTTTCATTAAATACTGATATTTTAAAATAGTGACATATGTATATCATATTTTTTTAATAAATTGAGATGCTTCTAATATGTATTTTAAAATTATTTTGAATTTTTGTATTAATTTAATACAAAAGTTAAATCTTATAAAAAAAAGATTTATAATCATATCTTATTAGTATATATTGGCTTGAGTTCATGATGATGTGGAAAACTATACGTGTTTATTAGAATATATGAATTGAAGAAGGTATTGGTATGAGTTCATGATTAAAAACTATACGTGTTTATTAGGATATATTTAGTTTTCTCACTTCAGAGGAGGAATAGTCTACTATCAGGTATGAAAGGTCCTATCAACTAGAAAAATATAACTCATTATTTTTCTTCTTATAGTAAGAATATATTCTCGTGTTATGTTTTGTATTAAGTAATATTAAATTGCTCTCGATAACGTATACTTTTAAATGTAGACACCTATAAACAACGCAATTAATTTTACCTAAATACATACTGGTGACGACTTTTATAAGTTTTGATGCATGGTCGTATAAATGCTTCCAAAGTATTGTTTCTTTGGGAACTCTGTTTTCTCTCTTTTTTAACCATTTTTTTTTTTAATTTCTAAATGGTTAGAGTTTGGACAAATGAAACGGGTCAAGGTTGTCTTTGTGAATTAAATATTTATGCTGGGTCACGACGGAATTAATTCGTGGATTCTCTTTTCATAGTATAATAACCCACTTATCTAAATGGACGAGGTCCCAAATGTCACTAAATTAGACATATCCATGCATATTTTTTTATTTATCTATTATATATATATATATATATATATATATATATATATATATATATAAACAAGTTATATCTTAAGTGTTTTAAAATAATCTTAATAATGAATTATTATCATATTTCTTTCTAAAGCATAAGTGAATACACGTTAACAAATCATTATATATAAACAGTTTTTATTATGGCTTATATGTAAGTATTCTCTGCTAGATAACTCTATTTTATACTTTGTTTGAATTATTCTCCTCCTAACTACAGCTAGCTAGAGTGGCTTTAAAAAAAATAAATCCATTAAGTTGCTTTCCAATTTTAGTCACATTTTTTACGAATTCTTTCCCACCTCATCATTCTAGACCCTTTTCAGGATAAAACAAAATACATAATAGAAAAAAAAACAACTTGATTAGGAGTATTATCATCCACTAAACTATTATGTAAACTATATATAGCGTTAGTCGGTCCAATGAAGCCCTCGTCATTTGATTGGTCGTAATTGGATTGGTGCCCAAATTAATATTGATTCCTTGATGGCTTTACCAATCATTCATATTTGAATGCTAACTTCTATTAAAAGATTATATGTTATTTATTTATCTTATGGCAAGCACTCCCCTTCCATGCCAGCACTAAGCAATTATTTTAACGATTCTTATATGTTTATCTTTGCCTACGTTTGTTGTAAATACTAATCCAATAACACATGACATATGCATCCTTAAAAAATTGAAAAGAAAATGAAGTTTGGAAATAAAATTCTTACGTGAATAGAGAGTACAATGTACGTATTATAGGATAATTATGAGAATCTTTATCTACGAAGAAAAATAATTCAAGGGAGAAGTAAGACAAAACTAAGTGGCGTATCTAGTTAAGTATATTTTGATGATTTACTTGAATAATTACAATATAATATTCGTAGTTCACAATATTATTGCAGAATAAAGCTATTGTATATAATTGTAGACCAATTATATCATGACCTAAGCTATCCTACTGAGATAGTCATCGTCGAATATTTTTAAAATAAATATATACACGAGTGTATTTGAGGGATTAATGTAATTCTCTTAATCTTTTATCTGATTTCTTATTGAAATATTATTTAATAAATATTTTTTTTGAAAGGCATATTATTTAATAAATATGATTGTGTTAAGAATTACAAAAGAATTTAATTTATTAAATATGATATTATATCATTAGTCATGTAACTTTTTATGAAGATAATGCATTAAAAATATTTCTATTTTAATTTTAATACTCAATCAGTTCCAGACTCATTTGAACGAAAATGAGGTTTCGTGTAATTATATTAGTATTAGTATGTTGTAACAAAAAATATTAGTATTAGTATGCACAAATTGAATTGACAAATTCAGTCTCAGTTTTGATTCCACCTATAGGAACAATATAATATGACCCAATGCAAGCTAGAGTTATGGCTTTTTCGTTTCTTTTTTTTTTTTCAATAAATAACGTCTCTGTTTGAAATTTGAATGTTTGATCACAATTTTTAATAAATTATATATAATAACAGGATAGAAATATAATGAAGTGCATGTACTTTTAGTTTTCTTTTACATAACTAAAATATTGAAATAACTAATGACTTTGTAGTATACTAATACATGTGCGTACTTTTAAGAATTGGAGAGATATGCATGACTCGAGTTTACAAATTAATGTTTGTCCATTAAAGCGTGTTACATTTTTTTTTTCTTATTTATTTATTTATGTGTGTTTACTAGTTCAAATAGAATTATTTTTTTGGATAATATCTGGGGTTCAGATAAAAAAAAATATTACGTTCTTTTAAAATAAGTAAATCTTACTGAATCAATCGATAGATTAAAAAAAGGAATAATAAAAATCATAAAAAAAATATTAAGTAATTTATCGTATGCCTTAGATTTAAACTTGAAATTCACACTGTAAAACACAAAAAGTTAAAGAACTGCTGAATAAAATAATTCAATACTAAGTTCCGAGACGAAAATTCATACGGATTTCAGTCATGTACCTCTCATATTGAATCCAGCAAGTCCCAAATTTTTTAAAATTTCAAAATTATTCTTTTCATATTATACCATTTCAGAATACGTATTTCACAGTAAAAAAAAATCATAATAAATGTTCTATAATAAAAAATAATTTTCTTTTAAAATAAGTGTTTTATAACAATAAAAAAATAACTTTAAAAATAGACATATATAACAGTAAAAAATAATTTTTAAAATAAGTATTTCACAATAATAAAAGTATAATTTTATATTTTTAAACAGAAATGGGGGTGTAGGATACTCATAAGGGAGTTGCTAGGTGCACCCAGCAATATTGTTGGTGCACCCAGCAATTTTAGTGAATGGCCATTTTACCCTTTAAGTTAAAAATTTAAAAACGCGCTCCTCTTCTCGGAAGACCACTGCTACTTCTTTTCTTCTTCCATTCCTGTTGATCCTCCGTGACACCGCGAGCCAAGCTTTCGTCTTCTTCCGGACACCACGAGCCAAGCTTCTTCTTCTTCTCCGTCTTCTCCGCGAACAGCCTTCGAGGTTAGTCTCCCTAACTCTCCATTGCTTTTACTATCCAGTATTGATTCAGCGTGGAACCTTAGGATAGTAACCTTAAGGTAGTAACCTTAGGGTAGAAGACGAGCGGGGAGAAGACGAGAGTACGCCGGAAAAAATGGCGGAAAAGGCTGACGGAGAAGTCTTCCGGAAGACCCGTTAGGGGTTCTTCCGGAAGTTCCGGAAGAACCTTTTCTGGAAAGTTTCCGGAAGAAGTGTTCTTCCGGAAGTAACCGAACGTCTTCCGGAAAACGTCTTCCGGGAACTTTCCGGAAGAAGTGGTTCTTCCGGAAGAATTCCGGAAGACGCGCACTTCCGGAAGATCTTCCAAAATTCCGGAAGACCTTTCCGGAAGAACCCTTCTTCCGGAATGTTTCCGGAAGAACCACTTCTTCCGGAAGTGGTTTTTTTGTTTTTTTTTTGTGTTTTTTTTTTAAAATTTTTTTTAAACAGAAATTGTTTTTTTTTTTTAAATGAATTATTTTATTTATTTTGGTTATTTTGTTTTTTAGATTTTATGAAAAATGAAGTTTGGGTTTTTGATGTCATATTTTTTTTATAATTTAAATTGTGTATTTTTACTAAATATTAATTTGTAAATTAATTTTTTTTTATAAAAGTAGTTGTGTTTGTTTTTGTTTATTGTTTTTTGTTTAAATTAGTGTTTTTTCTTTAAAAATGAAGTTGTCTATTTTTATAATTAAAGTTGTGTGTTTTGGAAGTTTTATAAAAATACTAATTTTTTATAATTAATTAGTTTATTTTATTATAAATGAAGTATTTTATTTACTAAAAAAATTGTGGATGTTTACTAAATAATTTTTTTTTTACATTAGTTGTTTAATTTTTTTTAAAAATTAAGTTGTGGATGTTTAGTAATGAATTATTTTTATATTAGTTGTGTTTTGTTTTTATAAATGAAGTTGTTTATTTTTTTTTTAAAAAAATTAACTTGTTGATGTTTACTAAGTAATTTAGTTGTGTTTTTTTTTAGAAATGAAGTTTCTTATTTTTTTTTTAAATTAAGAGTTGGATGTTTACTAATTAATTTTTTTTACATTAGTTGTGTTTTTTTTATAAATGAAGTTGTTTATTTTTTTTAAAAAATTAAGTTGTGGATGTTTAGTAATGAATTATTTTTATATTAGTTGTGTTTTTTTTTTATAAATGAAGTTGTTTAATTTTTTTTAAAAAAAATTAACTTGTGCATGTTTATTAATAATTTTATTTTACATTAGTTGTTTTTTTTTATATAAATGAAGTTGTTTAATTTTTTTTTAAAATTAGGTCGTGTATGTGTGAAAATAATTTGATTTAAGTTAGTCTTATTTGTTTATAAATAAAGTTGATTTTTTATAAAGAAAATTGTGTATATTTTGACCGAAAAAAATACGTGTTCGACATGATTTACAGATCATGGCCAGAACACGAGGTTTAGGTCGTGCCATAGGTAGAGTTGTAGGCAGAGATATAGCTGCTGACGAGGATGCTGGCGATGTTCCCGAGAGGCGTAGGCCTACTGCCTCAGCCCGTAGGCTACGCGTTCATCAGATGACTACGGAGGGACGTGATATGGCTGAGGACGTCGCTGACATGACTGATGATGTCCTTGAGCAGCCTACGGAGGCACCTGAGATGCGTGCGGATGCACAGGGTGCTGATAGTGGTGAGGGGTCAGATGGTGATGATGCTGCAGAGGGATTCCCTGGTGGTCCACGTGACCCGTCAGTGCTCACATCATTTGCCGAGCATGTTGCACATGCCGTGTGGAGTGGACAGGTATTTTAATTTGTTAATTATTTGTCATTGTTTATTTATTTGTTTATGATTAATTTTTTTTTTAATAATTGTATAATTTGTACTTCAAATCAGGAACGTCCTGATTTGAAGTTAGTGTCACATGGGAGGAAACTGACACTGATTGGGAGGCCAGTGCCTGAGATTGAAGGCCTGGTGGCTGCCACAGGATTAAGTCCACTGATAGATTGTTCAGTTATTACTGGCGATCCTGGACTTATATCCGCATTTGTGGAGAGGTGGCACAGTGAGACTAGCACCTTCCACCTTCCAGTAGGAGAGCTGACGATCACATTGGATGATGTGTCGTCCATTCTACATTTGCCCATCACTGGCGCCTTGCACAGTTTCCACGCTCTTTCTACGGAGGAGGCCAGATTCTTGCTCACGGAGTTGCTGGAAGTGTCTGCGGAGGAGGCCAGAGCCGAGACAGCACTCACACGTGGAGCATATGTACGATTAGGATGGGTTCGTGACATTTATGAGACCAGATGTCAGGCCCGGCGGTGGATTGTCGCAGCTCGCGCTTATTTGCTGCACCTTGTCGGTTGCACTCTTTTTGCTAATAAGAGTGCAACATACGTGCATGTGGTCCACCTTGACGCTTTCCGGGACCTCGCTCATAGTGGTGGTTACGCTTGGGGGGTTGCCGCGCTGGTTCATATGTACGACCAGTTAGATGAGGCTTGTAGGACCACCACCCGACAGCTTGCGGGGTACTTGACGCTATTTCAGGTAAATTTTGTGTTTATTAATATGTTAGGTTCGATTATGATTTAAACATGTTTTTATGTTATGTTAACCTCAATTATTGTGTAGTGCTGGATCTATGAGCACTTCCCTAGTGTGCATCAGTGCGTGACTGACGACACATACCAGGAGACGTCCCCACGTGCTTCCCGGTGGTTGACGTCGAAGGCGCACATGAAGGGCATCACAGGAGCACCCTACAGGGCACGTTGTGATGGTTTGACCGTCACAGATGTGTCCTGGTTGCCGTACACGGAGCATCGGGGTGTTAGGGCGTTTCAGGAGATTTCATCGTTCCAGGGTCAGCTCAGATGGGGTCCTATGATCGTCGCAGTTCGACCGGAGAGGGTGGTACGCCAGTTCGGTTACATCCAGAGCATCCCTCCGCCGCCTGTTAGTGCACGATTGTCACAGGATCAGATAGATGACAGGTGGATGGAGTTTGCGGATCACTTACTACCTGCGGGTCAGCCTTGTTTAGTGCCTGGGCAGGTATCTGCGGATTACATTGAGTGGTTTTTCCGCATATCTCACCCTTTCATGACACCGACCCAGGCAGCTGACCAGCAGAGGGATGCACCAGCTGCAGACCCTGAGGACTACATACAGCCGCCCAGCCCCCAGGTTCCAGTAGCATTTGACCCCCCTCCATATGTGGTAAGATTATTTGCGCGTTTAATGTTTTATGAGTTGTTGTTTATTTTGAATTTCATAATAAATGTTTTTACTGACTTTGACAGGATGATTACGAGGGATATGAGGCGATTGCACAGAGGTTGGAGCGTGTGCTCAACCTTAGGATAGTCACTGCAGGCACAGAGTTATATGACATTATGCAGGACTGCCTGACGATCGCGAGAGGGAGACCCAGTGCTGATGGGACGATCAGGGCTCGTCAGAGACGCCGCACGGACCATTGATCATTGTATTTATTTTGTTGTGTTGTAGTTGACATGAATATTTGTAATTATTACAGTTTTTGTTTAATATAGTTGACGTGTTTTGCACAGTTTATTATTTTATAATATAGTTTGTTATTCCGATTGTTTGTGGTCCTTAAGCGAAGTTTACGGTTGTTTTAAATTTATTTTTAAAAAAAGGGAACCTAGAATCATGAGTTTTGTTTGTAAGAATTACATAAAAAATAAAAGTTTTTAAAATGATTAATAATTCATAAGTGAACCCTTTTTCCATGTTCAAGTACCCATGTTTGTAAGAATTACATAAATGAACCCTTTTTCCATGTTTGTAAGAATTACATAAAAAACATAAGTTTTTAGAATCATGAGTTTTGTTTGTAAGAATTACATAAATGAATCTTTTTTCCATGTTCAAGTACCCATGTTTGGGATTTTTTTGCGTGGGTGTGTCTGTGCCCTGAGACAATGGAGGGCGGCCATTTCTCATGTTTGGACGTCAAAGAATCCAAAAAAAATAGTCCCGTTCCCCAGTTCCGTCAACTAACACGTCAAAACAAAGCCTCAAAATCCAAAAAAATAGGAAATGAACCCTTTTTCCATGTTCAAGTACCCATGTTTGGGATTTTTTTGCGTGGGTGTGTCTGTGCCCTGAGACAATGGAGGGCGGCCATTTCTCATGTTTGGACGTCAAAGAATCCAAAAACAATAGTCCCGTTCCCCAGTTCCGTCAACTAACACGTCAAAACAAAGCCTCAAAATCCAAAAAAATAGGAAATGAACCTTTTTTCCATGTTCAAGTACCCATGTTTGGGATTTTTTTGCGTGGGTGTGTCTGTGCCCTGAGACAATGGAGGGCGGCCATTTCTCATGTTTGGACGTCAAAGAATCCAAAAAAAATAGTCCCGTTCCCCAGTTCCGTCAACTAACACGTCAAAACAAAGCCTCAAAATCCAAAAAAATAGGAAATGAACCCTTTTTCCATGTTCAAGTACCCATGTTTGGGATTTTTTTGCGTGGGTGTGTCTGTGCCCTGAGACAATGGAGGGCGGCCATTTCTCATGTTTGGACGTCAAAGAATCCAAAAACAATAGTCCCGTTCCCCAGTTCCGTCAACTAACACGTCAAAACAAAGCCTCAAAATCCAAAAAAATAGGAAATGAACCTTTTTTCCATGTTCAAGTACCCATGTTTGGGATTTTTTTGCGTGGGTGTGTCTGTGCCCTGAGACAATGGAGGGCGGCCATTTCTCATGTTTGGACGTCTAAGAATCCAAAAAAATAGTCCCGTTCCCCAGTTCCGTCAACTAACACGTCAAAACAAAGCCTCAAAATCCAAAAAAATAGGAAATGAACCCTTTTTCCATGTTCAAGTACCCATGTTTGGGATTTTTTTGCGTGGGTGTGTCTGTGCCCTGAGACAATGGAGGGCGGCCATTTCTCATGTTTGGACGTCAAAGAATCCAAAAAAAATAGTCCCGTTCCCCAGTTCCGTCAACTAACACGTCAAAACAAAGCCTCAAAATCCAAAAAAATAGGAAATGAACCCTTTTTCCATGTTCAAGTACCCATGTTTGGGATTTTTTTGCGTGGGTGTGTCTGTGCCCTGAGACAATGGAGGGCGGCCATTTCTCATGTTTGGACGTCAAAGAATCCAAAAAAAATAGTCCCGTTCCCCAGTTCCATCAACTAACACGTCAAAACAAAGCCTCAAAATCCAAAAAAATAGGAAATGAACCCTTTTTCCATGTTCAAGTACCCATGTTTGGGATTTTTTTGCGTGGGTGTGTCTGTGCTCTGAGACAATGGAGGGCGGCCATTTCTCATGTTTGGACGTCAAAGAATCCAAAAAAAATAGTCCCGTTCCCCAGTTCCGTCAACTAACACGTCAAAACAAAGTCTCAAAATCCAAAAAACTACGAAATGAACCCTTTTAACAATTAAATTTTTGGACCACTGAAACAACGCATTCAACTTTATTATGGGAATTAAACACGCCGTAAACATATAAAGGTTACATCAACAAAAAAACAAAAAATTAAACATGACATTCAGTTGTTTAGCGACGTCCCACTGACCTCGTCTTCAACATATTTAGTAAAGACAGCTAAAATTTCTATTGGTCCATATTTTTTCCAGTAGTTAGATTGTACTAACACCTTCAGCAGTTCTTCGTTGGTGATCAGCTCATTTATTTCATATTTTATAACCGTATCTGAATACTCAAACCGAGCTGGTTGGCGGAAAAACAATCGTCTTACCGTTTGTGATTCGTGAATTCCAAGAGGGGGGATCCCTTTAGGTGCAACTTGCTTGATTAAATTCTTCAGTTCATCGATGGTACATGTTGAAGGAATTTGAAATTTCTTAGGATTTTTTCCTGTGAACGCGCAACCAACAAATTTGTTCTGCGGTGGCATGTTCCATTTGCCGTTGTAATACAGGATCGCGTCATGAATACGAGGCATAGTGCGTTCAAGTAAGTTTATTATTCCATCTGGTGTTCTTCCAACGGTGCATAATAACTCAATCGGACCAACACAAGAAAATTGATCATTACACATTAACATTGTGTTGACATCGTCATCATTTATCAATTTGATACACTCAAAGTGAATTTGGTTACCTGTATCGGTGAATGGCTTCCGGTAGTGAATTTCATCCAAAAATTGTTTGTCGGATAGCTGAAGGGTATTGTGTATTCTGGTTTTTAGGCTTGCAAAATCACACCTATTTGGTACTCGAATGGGCACCGGAGTTGAACTTTGGAAGTAAACCCCAGTATCATTGTGAATAATCGATCCATTTGGATAAATGAAAGCCAACCTTGAGTTGACAATCGTCTGACTGCTAGTTTCTCCTAGAAATGCCATAGTTTGTGTATCAGTTGGGAGATTATTTGAAAGCAAGATAATGTGTGATTTAGTAGCCTAGTCTGCCATATATATAGATGGTTGTGATCGAGCCTTTGTTTAACTTTGTTTACAAAAAAATAGACACGCGTAAATGTGTAGTCAAGTCAGCCAATGTGTTGTCGCTAATGTGTAGTCAAGTCAACCAATGTGTTGTTGAGCGACTGCTAGTTTCAAAATGTGTACTGAAGTCAACCAATGTGTTGTCACGCTCAAACTGTAACACGCATGCATGTCATTATGTGTTGTCAATTATGACAATGATGTATGCTGTACGCGTAAATGATTTTTGTTGGACCAACAATTTCCTTGCTTAACCAAACGAGTAGTTGATAATATTAATTGGTTAGTGACGGGTTACAACGAATTATATCGCATAATGAATACAAATAAATAAACAATGAAGGTTTAGTCTTCATTTAGGTCTACATAGTGTGTTTTGAATGACATCAAGCTTGTGTATTCCTGCATTCTACTAATATATGGAATTGCCCATTGCTTTGCCTGAGAATAACAATTGGTTGACCACAACAGCGCTGGGGGCGGCAACGGACAATGGTCTTTCAAATAAACCTGTTGTACATGAACAAACATTATATCATGCGCTGACCGTGCCAAACGAACAAGCGAAGTCATTGCATAATTGTTACACTAACTATATTCAATGTACCTGAACAAAATGATTTCCAAACACGTGACCGACACATATGATGCGGTGGCCAGAAGAGTCAGGTGGTGGTTGACTTCTAAGAGGGAAAAATGTCATGCTTTGTTGTTGGGACAACGATACAAGGATTACGTTATACCGTGAAGCAATCATATATCCCATGTCTGTTATATCCATCCACTTGTCCACACTAACCTGAATGAACCAAACATACACATGTAAGTAATTTAAACATTGTTATTAAAAAAAATTAACCTAAAAACATACCTTTGAAAATCCATCAACAAGTAGG
The DNA here is from genome assembly GCF_000004515.6 of Glycine max. Taxonomy (NCBI): domain Eukaryota; kingdom Viridiplantae; phylum Streptophyta; class Magnoliopsida; order Fabales; family Fabaceae; genus Glycine; species Glycine max. The sequence goes on along the minus strand of NC_016088.4, from coordinate 3,836,509 downwards.
GACAACTTTAATTGTTCAAATCTCTCTGTGCCACCGAAGAGGTTCATGTACTCATGCGACCACCTGCCAAGTTCTTTAAGCAATTCATTACGCACTAACGGCCACGAATCTTCCCCCATACCTAATAAAGCGCCAATGGACCGATATCCACAGTTACCGTCCGCTTTCACATCCACAACGTCACGAATGAAACCTTGAAAGAATGACGCAAATTGATCCAACATCGGGATGATCCTTGTTGGCTGACGCGGTTGAGAACATGATGCACTTCGTTTCACTGGAGAGTTGCTGCTTTGAACAGAATGAAAAGCATCAACATACTCCCAGTAAGACGGATCACGCTTTGTGGATGTTTGACTTCTTTTCATCGGTTTCTTCGGTGCACCTTTAGTGTTCACCTTTGATGGAGGAGGGCACATAGAGTTATGATCAGGGTATGCGATTTCTCGAAGTTTACTCTTCAGATTTACTTTGCCAGCCACATCAAGTTCATCAAACCTTTTAGATATGACCTCTATTTCTTCCTTGATGGTGACTTCCGTCTCACATAACCCTTGGTCTGAAAAGCAAAGTCTCCTCCAAAAAAGATGGACTGACTCCAATGGGATGCTGCTAGCAGTATACCTAGAAAGCTCACATGCACAAGGAAGCCCGTGCGTGCTTCTCATCACACAACCACAAGAAGAGAGATTGTTGCCGAGATAACGTAGACGGTCAATCTCAGAAGCAATCTGATTTAAAGCATCCCTCGAAACCATCCCAAGAAGCCTCTTGTATAAGGTTTTTTTATATACATGGTCAACCACATGCGTACTGGTTTCAAAGGATGCTTTAATTTCGACGTGTTGCAGCGTGATCATGTTGTTCATGGCATCCCAAACACTACATAGGTCTCCAACGCTATTTTGTAGTACTCTTTTGAGAGCCCAATGAGTTGATTCAACCCTACATTTAAAATACACAACAAACATGAAAATATACAACAATTAAATACCATTTAATATTAATCGTTACTAACAAATAAAATCAGTTGTTAATACCTGTTTGTTGTTGTGTTGCCTAGGTGCATGACCTTATTCGTCCATGCTGTAATAAATTTTTCCTTGTGAGGGATAATCCATGTGTCGTTAACATAGTCAACGAACATCGGCCAAGTCGAACAAGCAACTTGAAACTTCTGATGTGACTCATGGAACTCGTATTCGGACGGACAATCAACCAAAGTACCCCAGTTATCCATTACATAGTCCCACGCATTTTTTTCCCCGATTAAAGATTTGCACTTCGCCTTCACATTCTTATCGATATGAAACCTGCACAACAAATTAGTAGACTCGGGAAACACAGTTTTCACTGCATTCATCAGTGCTAGGTCTCTGTCAGTGACAATAACAAGAGGGAGGCGATCGTGTCTTAAAAATAGGCCTCGAAATCGTTCCAAAGCCCATACAATATTATTAACACGCTCAGCCTCCAGATATGCAAACCCAGCAGAGAATGTCATCGCCGTTGGTGTCACTCCAACAAAGTCAAGTAGTGGGAGTCTGTACCTGTTTGTTTTGTAGGTACTGTCTATAAAAAACACCAGATGACATGCATTGCATAACTTTACTGCATCTGGGTGACACCAAAACAGATCACGCACCACAACTTCATCCTTCAATCTATGCCAATGAATGTATTGATCACGTTCGAGAAGCTTCATCAGATGCTGCATTTCGGTATCAGCTCCTCTTATTGAAGAACGATATGCACTTCTTGCATTGTAAATTTGCTTTATCGTGGTGTAACTGTCGGCATTGTGTTCCTTCAACGTTAGCAAGATGTTTTTCGGTTTCACCATCGACTTTGTCATATCAGCAATAATTTTCTTTTCTTCCTTAGTCAATCGCCCGGCGTATGGATGTCCAACTAAGGACTTCGCCAATTCATGATTATGAATCCCACAGATCAACTTCACCATCCAACCTTCCCCTCCACGCACTGGTTTCCCACGAAGCCTGAAGGGACAACCACATTTCCTACTCCCGGTGTCTTTTCTAACGAATTCTTTATTTCTACACTTGTACGTACCACTCCTTTCACACCCAATTAACACAAATGAACTTCTTCCTCTGCTACCGGTCTCTGTGTCAGATCTCATAATCACTGCAACAAATCCATTTTCATGGGCAACTGTTCGAGCCCATTGCAAAACATCATCTCGAGTAGCGAATACCTACAACGCAACCCTAACACATTAATTTTCGTACAAACCATCAATTCAACCAATGACTCAAATTATCTATGATTACCTGAGATGTATTAAAAGCATTTGAACAATCGACATGTCGTTCATTCACTCCACATTCTTCTTGATTATCATAATCATAATCCATATGAACTTCTTGTGACATCGCAAAGTCATACCTCCATTGATCTTCGTCCATCTTAAGGACATATGCATCATACACAAGTACATTCAAATTATCATATAACCACATCCAAAAATTTACTACACCTTAAATAACAAACATATATGCATCATACACGACTATATTAAAATTATCACTATATTCTAAATTTATAACTACATTATTTACTTAAACTAAACTTATCACTATAATAAACAACTAATAAAACATTTTTGTACCATTATACATTTAAGTTACCTAAATCATTTAATATTATACCATTATACCTAATTAAATCAATAATCCACAACATATATAAACCAGAAATAAAAAAAAAATTATAAAACAGAAATATATATATATATATATATACCATTATAAAACAAAAAAATTCTAATCCACAATATATATCATTATACCTAATCCACAATATATATCATTATACCTAATTAAACCAATAATTCATTATTAACTAACAGAAATATATATAAAACAGAAATTAAACTTCCGCAATTGGCCTTCACCACTTCCGGAAGACCTTCATTCGGACGTGGTCATTCTGGACCTTCCTCCTTCTGTGGCTAAAATTTCTTCCGGATACATTTTTTACCGTTTTTCTTCTCTAAAAGCTAACCGGAAAACGAAATAAACGCGTACCTCCGACAAAATAGGAACAACAGCCACTAATAAAACTTCAAATACGGAACACGGGACCACCAAATCTTCAAATACTTCACTTCACGGGACCACCAACAGACTGCTGAAGGGACCACCACCGAAACAACAGCAAACGGAAGAAACAAACAAAACAAACTGAAGAAGAAACAAAGCAAACGGAAGAAGAAACAAAGAAAGCGCAGTAAAACACAGCCTGAAGACGTTAATTTAAAGAAATTTACACAAGGGCAAAATCGTCATTACATACGCATTAAAAAAAAAACTAACTTCCGGAAGAAGCTTCTTCCGGAAGACAATGGAATTCTTCCGGAAGAAGCTTCTTCCGGAAACATTCCGGATGACGTTCTTCCGGAAATTGTCTGTGAGTATTTCCGGAAGACACAAAATATTCTTCCGGAAGAAGGTTCTTCCGGAAAAGTTCCGGAAAAAATTTTTCCGGAAAGTTTCCGGAAGAACCTTCTTCCGGAAGAATAATTGCTGAAGGGCAGTTTCGCCACTTCACTGTTTGCTGGGTGCCCTAGCAATAATGCTGGGTGCACGTAGCAACTCCCTACTCATAAGGGAGTGGAGGATTCAAATATCAAATTCATACTGGATGCCTGGTTTTTAAGGTCCAACTGAAAGGCTACGGATCCATTAACCTTCGCAATTAGACTGGTAACTTCTGGCCCATATTGGATTTGGACTTTATTGGATGATCATTGGACATTGGATGTGATCTGGGCTATATTAGTGGAGCCCATTTTTATTTTATGAAAATGAGTTTAAAAAACCTAGTAGAAAAATATTTATGAGCAATAAAAAATGAGTGTTTAAATTTCCAGTTAAAATAAATTTAAGAAAGGCATGTGATAAAATCAGGCTTGATTACACTTTTTATCTTCAACTTTTTAATCTTTGAGCAACCAAAAATGGGTGTTTAAGTTTCTAGTTAAGATAAATTTAAGAAAGACATATGATAAAATCATGCTTAATTGTATTTTTCCCCTTAATTTAATAATTTTTTGCAAATTTTATCCCAAATAAATTAATTTGACGTATTTTATCATCAACTTACAAATTTTATCATATATTATTTTATTTCTAATATAATTGCACTTCTTGCCCTTAATTTTTATTTGACAAATTTAACCCTCAATTTTTGTGCTTATTAATAGATAAATGATTGAAGTAAAATTCACAAATTCCTTAAAAGTTTAGAGTAAAATTCACCAAAAATTAAAAAATTAGGTATAGAAAATACAGTTAAACCTAAAATCAAGCTGAGTTTGTGAGACACACTTAAAGATAATAGCCTTCCAAAATGGACTTAATTCAAATAATTTGATATTGCGACTTCTCCTTTTAATCATGGCATGGTTTTGGAACCAAAAAATCAAACCTATAACAAACCTCTGTAAAGACAATTAATGTAACTGTTGTAGCCATATAGGTAAGCATTTATTATATATCGTCACTCTAGTTAAATCTTTACCAACTTTAACATCAAAGTGTCTTTCGATGATATTCATCCTTAATTCATTTTCAGAGTCTCATCCATATTGAAAAGCTTCTTACCATCTGAAGACTTTCTAATCTCAACCAACTCAACAATATTCCAATTTGTACCTGAGTTTGCTCCCTGTGAACAATACATCTCGGACAAGTGACTCAACCCATCTTAAATAAATCACTATATACATAATTTTTTTCCACATGGTTTTTCTATTCATATTTTTCCATTTATCAAAATTGTATTTTTCCACCTTATAAGCAAAGGATAATTCTGAAGAGTGCAATATCAAATGTTAGAGTGATGACTCTTTCAATCTATATCGTTTTCTAAAATTCATGGTGGATCTTAAGAATTAATTGGTTGCTGGTGATTATCATTTCTTTTGGGAATACTCTTGGTTACCTAATATTTATAGCATTGTGTATTAATATTTGGTAACCGGGATTTAGGATTGGTATACCTCTTACGGTTATTTACTGTGTATATAGGGTTGGGTATCTTTTCTACTTACTCATATTAATATATAGCACATTTTGTTGATTAAAAAAATGCATAATCAAGAGCATTTGTCATTTTTTTTTTGTATAAAATGGATATTAATTAAGGTGTTGCTTCCTTGTCTGTCGGATGTGATGGCTAGTATGGAAGAGAGGATTTTAGTGCTTCCTTAGGTAGCTAGTACCATTCTGAATAAAATCTCCAATATTTTTAAGTTAAAACATTTTCTGATGTCAAAAACACACATGTCTCGTCCGTTAATTTCAAAAACATCTTAGTTGAAAGTGATTCAAATCCTCCTTTATAATTTTTTTTTTATCATAATCCTCATTTATAATTTAGGGAAGTGTTAGATGTGTTGAAACTTGAAAGTCAAAAGTGAACGGCCTCATTTCCTCCAAAAGCTAGTTTGTAGATTGAAATCCCCCTTTCATTTAATTTTCCAAAACATCAACACATCATTCATTTTTTATTTTCATTTTGTGAGATACGGTTTTATTTATTATTTTACTTGTTTAATGCATATAAGTTGGGATAAAATTGTGCAAGTTATCTAGATAAAGCTTTAAATTTAATTAAAAAACGAAAAAAATAATATATTATACTTTATTAAGACAAAGTTTTAAAAACTCAGGTCTAGTGTGTTCAATGTTTTCAAAATTAATTTTTTATTTTCTAAAATTTGTTTGTTCTTTGAGCATATATTTAAAAGTATCTATTCTCTGAGCAGATTTCTGTTTTGTAAACATTTGTTTCCTGAAAACTTGAACAAAGCACTTAAAGAGAAAAAAGAAGAAGATAAAAAATAGCATCTCGTTTTTTATTTTTGTTTATAAAACACTTTTTTTTGGAAATAATTTGCAAAACATAGTAGATTTTGAATGAGAAATTTATTGTTAAGTATTATGGAATTGATTTCAAAAAATATTTTCAAAACAACTAATTACTCGATTCTTGTGAATCAAATTCATGAATTTAATAAATCTAATCTTCAAATTGTGTGATATTATTTCAGTGATTGTATATAAAATTTTAAATAAAATAAATATTTATAAGTATATTTTTTTTATAATGGACATTTATTAATGTGTAAAAAATATTATATATAAAAGTAAAATTAATTGATGAAGTACAGCAAATAGTCTTTAAATTGTATAAATTCTTTTTATGATTAATATAATTAATTAATGAGAACTTTAAATGAACAATGATTTTTTATTGATGAAAGTTAACATTCACAAAAGATATACTGACATTTGTGTATATATGTATGGCGTATAGAGAGGATCACAAATAATGAAACTAGCCCATATGAGGTTAATTTCTTGCGAGAAAGATCAATTAGAGCAAAGAAACAAGAAATTGAAAGTGAGTAAAAAATGGTCGTGAATCGTGATGATTCGCACATGGAGAAAGAGGCTATTTTATTTTTAGGAGTTGACGAAAAACCCTTAAACAATTTTCTGTACATTGAGGTTCTCTTACTTTTATCCTCAGTGAGAGTTTCTTCAAACTTCAAACCATTATGAGCAAGATTCTAATTTAGCGAAAACGATGGTGGGGATAACAAAATTAATGTGTGTGTTGAGAATTCTGGTTCAGATACAGAAGAAGAGGAAGGAAGACTTGACCATATATTAAGGCTTAAGTCACTGTGCTAATTACTAATTGTAGAAGACTTCTTGCCTAAAGCCCACGTAAGGTATGATGACGAAATCATGGGTGTTTTTTTTTTTTTTCTAAAGCTAGATATTCCTTTAATCACCCTCATGAAACTAATCAATAAATAAGTTATCATTGAAGTAAATTTTATATTTGTCAATAATTTTTTTTTCATATACACCATCAAGAAATCAAATCAGTGTCAAAATGGTTAAAAAACTCAATTATGTATCAATTGTGTTAAACTAATTGGTAAATCATGGACCATTGGACATGTTAATTACTATCACTGAGTTTTTAAAAAATAAATAACTTTATTATTATTGAAAATCATTAAAGACTAAATTTCAATTAAAAATTATACATTAATCATAATAAAGAAATCAAAACTATATTTAAACCTAAAAGTTTGTAATAAAAAACAAAAAACTAAAAGTTAGTACGTAATATAAATATGAGTGCGTACGTAAGAATAATTTTAATTATCATATATTTGTGTTAAATTTAATTTAAGTGCATTATAATAAAATTACATTTTTTTTTCATTTTGACTTGTATGCCGACACTAGGAAGATTGCCATTGAGTTCACATTCGTAGTCACCAGAAGAGTAAGTACTACAATAGTTGTTTCCTTTGTCGTTTGGGGAAGACAATTGGTGCTACTTTCATGGTGTATGCTACCTCGTTTGTTTGTGGAGGTAAGGGCACATGTCATATCGTGGTCCATTTCTTTGGGGAAATGTAGGGATTTTAACACGTGATCTTCTCGATTAAGAATGTGTTTGATTTAATTTTTTATTTTATTAATAAATAAATTTTTGTGTCCGAGTTAAGCTTAATAAGAAGGATTAATTGCTCATAAAATAACTCATCACAAATTTAATACTCCAGTCCTTTCATAATAATCATTGTGTAAGAAGAAATAATTTATAGTAAAATAAATGTTATTTTAATTTTTCAATGTAATAGTAATTATTTTTTTCTTTATATATGTCCCCTAAATATTAATCACATGAGTTAAAAAATAAAAAAGGAATTAATGATGATGAGATTTATTTTATAAAATTATTATTCTTTTTTTTTGTTTTATAAAACAAGCAGAGACTATAATTATAATGAACAAAGGAATTACTATTATCAAGAGATATTTCCTCTGAACTAAAATATAAAAATATAAGAAAAAACACTCAATGTGTTGGATTAAAATATAAATAAATTTTAACTAATTATCTCCTATTTAATGATAGTATTTTTTAAATACCCTTTGCTTAATTGAAATTTTATTCCCAACAATTTTCTCTTTTTTTGTCTTATGCAAATAATATAGAGAGTACTTTAGAAAATTAATTAATTTTTGTGTTGAGAGTTTTAAAATTAAATGATATTAACTAAATTTTTTATGGGTATGATTCGAGTTTTTCTTCTTCTTATATTTCAGTCCAAAAGGCAGTATGCTTCATATACATTTAATTTCTAATCAATTTTTGAGATTAACTTATAAAGATATCTATTGGAAACTAAAAAAGTTATTTTTTTTTTGTTTTTCATGTTCAAATTCCTCATTGAATATCACAGAAGTTTGTAACAAAAAATCAATGTCATGCAAATATTTGAAAATTAAATTAATAATTTTATCAAAAAGTAATTTTCAAGTGGCATTTTATAATTATAGACAAAAAGGAAAACATTTCTTTAATCTAAACAGGTCATGAGCTTCCTAAATCCATCTGATGACAATTTAGAGCTTCTAATATTTTATAGTCTGATTCTGCTTCATGTTTTGGGAATTGGGTAGTTTTGCTCATTTCTTTGCTACAAATTTAGCATGTCCTAAGAAATGTTGGTTAGCATGTTGCTTTAATCGAAGAAAATGTTATCTGGAACTAGTTATAATGTGTTTTTTGTTTGTCAATTCACTGATAGAACTTAATCTCTTGTGTCTAGAGAGGGTAATTGATGTAGAACATGAAAAAAAGGTGGGATCAGAAGTACAAGCTGCTATTTCGGTAAAGTTCTTTGATTTGCACAAGAACTTTCTTAAGTTGCTTTTAGAATTCTGCAACTTGGCCCACAAGGTGGAAAACATAGTCATTGGAACCATATTTAAGGAAGGAACATCGATCATTGTCTCCCTAAGTTCAGTATAGAATACAACGGGTTGTAAAGACATAGGAATGCAAGTTATTATTTCTTAACACGTGGGAAAATATGGTGGGAATTATGGAAATTGATAGAACCCCTCTACGATTTCTGAAAAAGTGAAAAACCAAAGTCCTTAATTTGCCTTCAAGTTGACTGTACACGACAATATTTTGCACACTCTACTTGTGCATATGTTCTTTCTCAAAGTAAGATCTAAGGATAATGTGACCAAGGCAAAGAAATACTTGTTATATACCATCTGTTTACAAGGAATAAGTGAATTTGTCATGCCTTATTTTCTTTTTCCTTTTTTTTTTATAAAGCTCCCGTATCTTCTACTCGAGGCAATGCTGTTTGAACCATCATTGTGGATCAAAAGTTTTTTCTTTGAATATTTAACACATGCATATTCAAGATTCAAATTCAAAACTATCGATAATTTATGATAATTTCATACCAATTGATCCATCTTTCATGTCTTATTCTACAATACATGATTAAATGTTTCAAAGATAAAGAAAGCAAATGTTCTTTATGGGGTGCTATTCACAAGAATCATTTTAGATAATGGAATCAATATCGGCAGACACAAAGGCAAGCTTATGGCCATTGAGTTCTTGTTGAAGAACTTTCTAAAGATTGACACCATGCCTTTTTTAGAAACAGTAAATCAGACTGTGCTAAAAAGATAGAAAGTAACACAATTAGGAAAATGTCGGTAACATATCTAAGTCTAACACCTGATGATCCTGTTTCATGTCTTGACTCTGTATTTATTATTAGGATCAATCGATTGTAACAGTCTAACAAATTCATTTATTCAGATTCATTTTTGTTGATTATTGAATTTGAATACGTTAACCAACATGTTTACAAAACTGATAACTTGATAAGTGCAATAGAGAAAGTGGATCTCACCATTATTATACTATGCTCCACTTTGTTGAGTTCAATCTTTTTCCGATGCAGTTCAACTTTTGTTAAGTATTTTATTGTTTTATTTTTAGTTTCAGATATGCTTTAAGAAATTAAGGATGTGCTGTCCATTTAGGTGACTAATTAGAGAACCGTACATGAGCTTCAAACAAAGAAAGATAGTGTTGAAGATAATGATTGATGTCTAGTTTTTGTTTGAAGTTTCCATGCTTCCATTAGAACAGACTCAAATGGAGCCTACCTCTAAATTAGGGGGCAATTTTTGTTCTTGTTTTAGCATCTCAAAATATACTTAATTTCAAGAATAAATATTCATTCAAATCCAAACAAAAAAAGAATAAAGTTTATTCCACCAAAACTCTTCAGTAATTGAGGTCTTCTTTTTACTTATTTGTTGAAATATCATTTCCATCATTCTGCATTGTCACTTTAAATAAATTTAATTAAAACATCCATTAGTTAGGTTACTGATCTGATTAACCAGTCATGTGGTTGAAAAATTATTAAAATAATAGTTAACGAATTAATGACAGAGATAAGGAGACATCATAATAAAGCCAAATTCACCATAATTAATTATTATTTGTAAACACTCAGGTTGCTTCAATGGACAATTAAATACTTCTTTAAATATTGAATTACGTTTTCAAATTTGATTTCAAGTGAATAATTTCAAAATTTAAGTAGGTTAAACTATTCAAAGTTGTCTTTATTTTATGTTATATTCTCCATACAAGAAAGAGAATAAAAATTATGCATTACGTTTTTTTTTCTATAAAAGTACTTTACAATAATTCACATATTTTACTTAATTTTCATGGATTTATAACGACTAAAGGCAGTGGAATGATATCATACTAATAGAAAGTTTTCTCTAATTTGATGCAGATATCAAAACTTATATAATTCATGCAATGCATAAAATATTTACTAATTTGAGTCCATACAATTTTTTTTAATCACCACTAGAATTTTTGGCTCGATGGGATCCTAAAGTTTATCAGAAAAGTTTTAATCTAAATAGATTGACTATAAAATTAATTTTTGTTTTAAAATTTAATCACACTTAAAATTTACTATTTTTCTTTATGAGTATATTATATTATATGTAAATCAAATTCAAGTCATTCTTCCACAAATCTAACATATATAGCTCACTGGGCTACACTCATCGAATATTTTTCTTTATTTCTTTTTAAGTTAAGAGTGTGAAATAATAGAATTTTTTCTTGTCCTTTCATCATAAAATTTTACATAATCAAATAATAATTTATTATATTTTGCTATAAAATATTTTATAATTTCATTCTTCTTTAAATATTCAAATATAATTTCTTTTAAGTCGTCAATCTGAACATGACGTAGGTTTCCTACAGTTAAATAAAATATATGGACACGTTTGGTTTAACTTATTGAAATGATTATTTATTTTCTAATTTTTATATTATAAAAAATAAAAAATAAGTAATTTTATTTTAGAATTTAATTTAAATAAAATATGTTGATAGAGGATTGCAACAAGTTATAGATTCAAGTTTTCACTCATCTCTCTGGGGGAGATAAATGTGACCTTTGTAAATATATCATTTTTGACTATGAAGTCTTTCTTATATATCTTGAACTGAGACAACATTTTGCCATCCTATATTTTTCTAAAAAAATGACAAATTTTGCTTGCATATTTTAAAGGGTATCAATACCCTTAGACTAATAAATTATAAATATATGTATGCACTTGTAATATTCAAAGTACAGGTAACATGAAACTAATAATATGAATCATTTTTCAGGATCTTGGTATTTTTTTTAAGGTTTAACAATGTTTTTCGTTCTCTAAGTTAACATTTTTTTGTCTTTTATTTTTTAGTTTAGTTTTTACAAGTTTATATTTTTTAAATTTTTGGTCCTCATAAAAATAAACTTATGAGAACAATAAAATTAATGAAAAAAATAAAATCTTAAAAGAAATAAAAATTGAAAAAACATACATTTATAAGAACTAAAAATGAACAAAAAATTTACTGAAATCAAAATTAAAAAAATATATCAACTTACAAGGATTAAATTAAAAAATTAACTTACAGAGACAAAAATAAAGAAAATACTAACTTACATTAAACTAAAATATATTTAAATCTTTTTTAACTGTTAAATGATCCGAAAGGTTACTTTTATTAGCCATTCGAACTACATTTGTATTTTTTCCATCATTAATTAATATTAAATTTTTAAAAAATTAAAACAAACTTTGATTAAATTATTTACAATTACAAAATTTAAAACATCATTGAAAATAAATTCTAACTTATTTATAATGTTATATATTTTAATGCACATATAATTAAGTTTTATTGGTTCACAATGGAAAGGAATGATACCCTCTTAAAATTTAAAAAATCTATGCCACAAAAAAATAATATTTTAATAGATATGCATGAAACTATTTTAGTACAGTTTATGTAACATCACACTAATTAGCTGTAATATTTTTAAAAAAAATAGCTTTAATAAATTAATAATTTGGACAATAGTAAATCACAAATTTTATACGTGACAACAACAAATGTTTCAAATATAGCTTTTATGTCATTTCTTGAACCCACAAAAGAAAACTTTTAAAAGTTACCTTTTCAGATTTGCAACCAGTTTGTGCCCATAGCTTCACTAGCTTGTCTTCTTTAGCATCATCCCAATCATATATACTCAGTTTACCTTACCAAAGTGGGGACTCCAATAATGTCACTTACATATGGTGTCCACCATTGATATAAGATAATATCAGATAAATGTTCTCAAAATTGAAGGTCTTTCATATCTGTCGAATGCTCAAAAGGTGTATATATCTCCTTCAATTACACCTTGGAAAGGCAAATTAATTAATTAATTAATTAAGAATCATAGTAAAAATGGTGAATATCGTTGTGTCCATTACGAGTCCCGCAATACTTATTGTTTTCTCAATTGCTTAGCTTCGTAACACCAATTATGGCTATTAGCCAATTGCTAATCATTTTTCAGCCATCTCATTACAGGCTTAAGCTTGAAAGTTTGATGGTGGAGCAAAATGATTTTAACAACACCGAAGAAATCTTTCCATTCACCGGGTGCACGCTACGCACCTTATTATATGGAACAAGAAACCAATACACCAATTACGAAAGGTGCTTTTGATGTAAGAACTAAGAATCGTCAATTTACTTTTTTAAAAATGAATTTAGATATACAATATTCTCATATAGTCATATTCAATATAATTTTTTTAAAAAAATATTAAATATAAATATATAGCTTCTCGTAATATGAGAACGAATGTTATTTTGTAACTTAATTGTACTATTTTTAAAAGACATATTTTAAAAAATTAGCATAATACCTTATGCTCTGCACCGCTGTTGAGTTTATAATTAGGATTTGTTTATATTTTTTATAATATATTTATCAATTCTTTTTAAAATTTTATACTTGTTATATATGTAAAAAATATATATAAGATAATTATGAATATTCTCACACACACACACACACACACACACATATATATATATATATATATATATATATAAATAGTTTTACGATATTAAATTATTTTTCTAAAAAAATGCATATGAAATTATGCATACGGATGACAATGGACGAGACAAATGCATGTAGTAGTCATCTTTTAGTCGTTTCGTCATATAAATATTTATCATGTGATCGCTCATTATTTGTATGATATCTGTTAATCAAATACCTATAGATTTTTTAATATTCAGGATATCCGCAGGTATCCATGAATATTTTTGCAAAAATAAAAATAGTTTAAAATATTTTAACAAACATTTTTATTGTAATTTTTATTTATTTTAATATTTTCTTGAAAAAATAATTTTAACAAACATTATGTTTTAAATAATAAAAAATATATGAATAAATATATATATATATATATATATATTACTATATATATACACAATAGTTAACAATATTAATATACAATAAAATGCTAATTGTTATAAAAATCACACCAAAATTTTGTATGTTATATATTATATTTTCATATACATGCATCAAATTTGTGTTTTTATAAAATTTCATACTTCATAAAAAATTGTATCTGATGAATTTTATTTTGTATTAATATATATTTTCTATATTTTTATATTAATAAATTTATATATTATTGTTAATCGAATAAATTTGAACATTAATCAAATAAATTAATTTAAAATATAAAAAACTTATTTAATGGAACATATAAGGGAAAGTTTGATTTGAACTAAAAATTTATTTCAAATGGGTGAATGTTATTACTTCAAATGTTCTTTAACATTTGAATATATTTTTATCAATTAATGTTTGAATATATTTTTATCAATTAATGTTTAAATATAGTTGATGAATTTAATATTTCTTTTTTTATATTTCATTCTCATAATTTTTAATTACATGATACAAAATTATGAGTTTATTCTTACTCTCTGCAAAATGGATATAATTTAACACTTATTGTCCAAAAATTATATAATGTTAACTAAAAAAATACTAAAAAGAATAAAATAAATTGATCATCATTATTTGTAATATATTATTAAAAAAATATTAGAATTATTATTAAAATATTAAAAGAAGAATGAATTAATTGATTAAGAATAAAAAATCTAAAATAGAATTATTTGTATTTAATAGAATAATAATTGAATATAACTCTAATAAAATAGAATCTATTTACCTAATACAATAATATTGATTTGAATTAATAATTAAATTAAATAATAATATTTAATATTTTTGGAGGATTAAATAATTGCTATTCTATATTAAATCCAATATATTATATGCTTTTAATTAATTGGATGTCCAAAAGTGGAAAGGGACGGTCCAATAGCATCAATACCAAATTTTCATACAGCTTTTATAGAATTTAATTAAAATATTATATATAATGAGTTTATTGCTTTTTAATAGTTACTTTAAAATCATATCCAAATAATTTTATATTAATGACAGTATAAAAATATTCATAGTGATATCATTAAAATTAAACTTATTATCCTATTTATTATATTTTAGACGTTTTTCTTATTTTATATTTATTTTAAATATATTGTGATAATTTTTTAAAATAATGTTACTGTTTAAAAAATCATTTTGTAATTTTTTTCGTAAATATTTTCTTTCAAAAGGAAATTGCTTTTAAGATATGTCAGACACTAAATATAAACATCCTATTTATTATATATCAGTAAATATATTGTAAATATTTTCTAAAATGTAAATTATATTATTATTAAAAATTACAACAAAAAATATCTTCAAATATTAAAAATTATGTTTTGGATAAAATTAGAGATAAAGATATAAAAAATGATAAATAGATAGAGATGTGCAATTAAAGAGATCAAATATACAAATAATAAAAAACAATAATTAGAAAGAATTGAGAGTTTTTGTTTTGACGGGTAGGCAGGATACTTTGTGAAATGCATGTCCAAATAGGACTAGATATTGGAAATGTCTAATTGAGAAAAAAAAAAAAAAGAGAGAGAGAGAGCGCAAAAATGAGTCTCACTTTTCAAAAGGTAAAATATGAGGTTAAATTGTCCTTTTCCTCGTTTGACAAGTTAAGAACATTGCTACTTCATACACGTACATGTCCCTCATTTTGTTCATCTTAATGAATTGCATCCTAAAAGAGAGAAAAATCGAGTCTCACTCTTCATCTTAATGTCTAATGAGTCTCACTTTGTATGGAATGAAACTTGCCAAAGATTGTGGGGTTCAGTAGTATTGTTGAGTACAAGTGTGAGCTGAAATTTCACATTGTGTAAGAATGAAAATGTTGAACATCATATAAGTAAAGGATAAACCCATAAATTTGAGTCTTAATGTTTTGGATTAAAATGTGATATCATGTTCACTTATGTGATTGCTCATGACTCATTGGTATGAATGTTTCAAGTGTTCACCCCGCCCGATTTTCTAACAATTGGTATCAGAACTGAATGATCTTCGAGCTTGGTGTCCAGAGAGAGAAGAGTATTGAAGAAGTTTGAGAAAGCGAAAACTGATAGTGGATCTGTGTGGGGTCTTTGTGTTGAAAGTCTACTTGACAATGTGATAGTGAAGTGGCGTGTTTCAATGAAGGTAGTTGGTGGTACAAGTCCGAAAGTGTTACCATTCAATACTTGTGAAGTAAATCGGAAAGCATACCAGATTTTGTGCAAGCAAAGCTAAAGCATGACGAGCATCCAACAAGATTGAAGATGAAATTAAATTTTAATTGAGGGAAGGATTATTACAAAACAATTCAAATTTGTAATTTTAAATCTTTAGGATATTGTTTAGATTTTTTTAAAAAAAGATATTGTCTTATTCCTAGGATGCTCTTTAGAATTAAAGATTTGTTAAATTAGAGTTTTGTTTCCTTTTTTAAGATTATGATGCTAGGTCTATATATAAAGGTTCTTAAGATGAGAAGAATTATCCAACCTGAAGAGGGGTCACCACTCTAGGCGAGAGAGGAGGATCATGTTAAAGAAAGGTTTGCAAGTTTGTCCAACTTGTCCTAAAAACTTGTTCTGAGGAGATAGTGGATGTATGGATGAGAGTCCGAAGTTAAAAAAATTGAGGTCAAGGTTATGGATGCAGGGGTGAGGATCTGAACCATGTTAAATAAATTTGTGAATATTTTTCTATTTTGTTTATGGTGTTGTCTCTTGTTTTTGATTGTGTGATTTTTGTGTAATAAAGATATGAGTGTTTTTTTTCCCCAACAATTGTTATAAGAGCCAATGATTGATTCGACTTGGTGACCGACGAGTAGGATGGTGGCGATGGATCCTTGGCCTAAGGATCCCTTGTACGAAAGTCTTCCTAGTAGTGGGTCCAGGCGGCGTGTCTCGTGGGTGGAGCAGTGGTGCAAGTATCTAGAGCATGCGAGCTTTAATGACCATTATGGAAATACTCGTGAATGAAAATGGCCTCCGCTTAAGGGGAGACTATCATGTGGATAAGACCCACAGTTGAGGGGGGAGATTATTAGAGTACAAGTGTGAGGTGAAGTCTCACATCGTGCAAGAATGAGAAGGTTGAACTCTATATAAGTGAATGATAGAGACATAAAATTAAGCCTTAAGGTTTTGAGTTAAAGTGTCAGGTTCACTTATGTGATTGTTCATGAATCACTGATATAAATTTCTCCGATGTTTGTCCCCCTTGATTTCCAAACAAGCACATCATAGTGGAGTGCGTGATAGCTTATGTGTGTTTGTTTCTAATAATCATTAATTGCTTTATGGTTTAGGGGTGCTTGCCACAGTGATAACTGCGAAATTTGAGTTAATTTGATAGTCAATTTTGGCTAAAAATGATTATAATTTCTTTACTTTACCGTTGTTTTTAATGAAATAATAAAAAAATTAATATCTTTGCAATTTTTTATTAGCATAAGTTAAAAGAAGAAAATTAAGCTACCTTAGACCTATAAGAGTAGGAAGCAAAGGAGAAAGACATCATTCCCTACACATCGGGACATAGAGACTCAGAGCTCTCTAATGAATACATCTTAAGCCTGAACATTTTTAATAGGAAAACCCTCTATTTATGTCCATTATCCCTCTCTCTTCCTCTATTCATCCCTCTTCTTCTATCCACATCAGTCCCTAGAGTGTACAACCTCTCGTGACAATGAGAGGCTAAACCTCATTGTTGGGAGTTTCCCAAGGCAACTCTTGTAATGTAACTCTTTCTTATTATCCATTTAATGCAATCCTGTTTCTATTGCTATTTTGTGTGCTTAATTGTTTATTATGGTTTGTCCATCCATATATTGTTTAGGGGATAATGCATTGAAAAATGATTATTTTCTAAAGAACTGAGAAAGAGTATTTAAATGAAATCATTGCTAGAAATAGATTGATATTCATTTAGTCTATTTCATGAATATCTAATCTTAATGTGATTTATTATTTTTATCTTTGTAATGAAATTTGGGAGAAAAGAATAGATAAAGTAGACTCTTCATGCGGGAAATCAAAGATAGAGTGTCTTAGTACATGTGGGTGGAAATAGAGATATCATTAGATGGAGAAAATTATTAACATTGCATCACAAGTAGTTTTGGCATGCTAGGTCCAAACATATTTGCATTCTGAATTATCTTTTTATCATCACCTCTTTATTTTACTATTTGAGATAATTTGATGTACTTGTTCATGAGTTAACACCCAACCCATTTAGCAAAAAAAAAAAAAGCATAATAAATCATGAATATAGTGTTGAGAACTATTTTATTGACTTTTTTTAATCTACAATGGATACATTTACTCATTTTAGAGGGGCTATATCTATATTTTTTTTTAAAAAAATAATTGACAATTTAAAAGTCAAATTCAAATTATAATTTAATTAATTTTGTTATAGTCCTAAATTTAGTTCATCAAAAGAAAAAATAAATCATACACCGATAATGTTAAATAATTTTATATTATTATTCATCAAATCATAACTCATCATGTATGATAAGTTTGTTAATTTTAATAATAATTACTTTAAAAATTATCATATCAATAATTGTTTGTAAATGAATCAAAGTATACAATCTTGTATATTGTTTGTGTATGCCTATTAAACTCTTTTGTGAAAATACTAAACATATCTTTAAATTGAAATAGTATATCAAAATTTAAAAGTTAAATTAAATTTTAGAAATAATATTTGAAAAGATAAAAGTTATAAATGAAAAATATAAATTAATTGTTCAATTCAAGGAAATTTATTTGACTTAATAAAAATGATAATAATTCTTATAAATACTCTTATTTAAAATTAAAGCACAAATTTTATAATGAGTTTAATATTATACTATTATTAAACAATTAAAAATTATTTTAAATATAAATTTTAAAGTATTTTTTCAAAATCAAATACTTTTATCCACATGCAACATTATATAATTAGATAACAATTTAAAAACTTATATAAATGTATATCTATTTTACTAATTAAGTTCAATTATAATCAAAGATAAATACTCTTCCATGTATTCCTTTTCAAATAGAAAAATAAAACGTTAAATTATTATTTTAGGTTCTCATGATGTAAAACGTTATCATTTTAGTATATGAAAGTAAGACAATTTGAAATAAATCTTCATATTGTCACTTTATTTTCTAAATTTATCTGTTTTTTTATCATTTTAATATTTTTAATACGTAAAAATTGAAGATAAATATCATGGGATTTACAGCAAATCAATTGAGCTACTCCTTATTATCATTTTAGTGTTTTTTTTACACACTCATTTTAGTATTTAAAAATATGTTAATATTAATTCCTAAATCAAAAACTTTTTAAATTTTAGATTAAAGTGGATTAGATTAGCAACCTTTTTAAATTTCTATTTGCTAAAGAAAATGAAGATAAGAAAAGAGGTCACGACAGTGTGTAAAAATAGAAGGCCAATTATGACAGCATCAATTTTTGAACTTAATAACACCACCTTATTAAATGCTTTTTACATACAAAATTTATTTAATTAATGCCAGAAATGAATCTCTGGGCAACCCAATCCAAATCCACAGCTGCAGAAGTCCATGTCAGTTGAAACCGAGTTGTCAAACGTCGACCGCTACCAGCAACGCCATTCGTTTTCAAAACTCACATCCAAATTTAAGAATTTTAAGAAAAAGCTAAATTAATATATATATATTTTTTTAATTTAATTTCCCCTCCAATTTCAATTTCTGATCCTCTTTGTTGTCTCTTCTCGTTTCTCTCTCCTCCCTCGAAGCTCAGCTCCAGCTTGGAGGAGGGTCCATGGTCCACTTTCTGGATCTCACCGTCACCGCCACACCTTCTTCTCAATGCTCCTCCTTCATTCTTTCTCCTTCCCCGTGACTCACCCGCGCGGGAAGATATCACTCCCTCCCCAACCCATTCATTTCGATCTCCATTCTCCCTGATACTCCTCTCTCTCTCTCTCTCTCTCTCTCTCTCTCTGTGTCCGAGTTCTAGGGTTTTGCGGATAGAAGGATAACACACTTACACGGCGTCGTTTGATTTGAGGGCGGCGCAAGATGCCGGGGCACCGCTCGAAATCGGAGAAGCATGGCGGCGGCGGCGAGAAGCCGCTCCGGCGGGACCCCTACGAGGTCCTCGGCATCTCGCGCAACTCCACGGATCAGGAAATCAAAACCGCCTACCGCAAAATGGCGCTCAAGTGCGTTTCGATTCTCCTCTTGCCGTGTTGCTTTCTGTATTTTTTTTTTTATAGTTTGCGGTGTTGAAGAAGGAAAGATTGTAGTGGAGTCTCTGCTGCCATATATTGGATTGAGTTTTTTCAATATTGAGATTACCGTGTTTGAAAAATGTTATATATAATTATATAACATATAAGTTATATGTTTCTTTTCACCCCTCAAAATTATATATGCTATAATCTATTGTATTCAAGGGATTGTGGTGTAGATGATAGGAGAAATTAGTCTTCTTAACTTTCATGTTGTGGCTGGGCGTTGACAGAAGTAGTCAGTGCTTGATATTGTTTACTTATACTTAATTGTAAGTGTTAAATGATATCTGCTTGGTGGTAATTCTATTGTATGTGGAAGAAGGTGCACCAAAGGTCGTTTTATTTGATCTGATGAAAGGAAAGAGAAAGGGCTCTTAAGCATCATAGACTAGAACTTTGGAAAAAAAATTCAATTTTACATTCATTTGATTTGATTTTATCCTGGGCACCTGTTTGTTTTTTCATTTTTTTTCATACTTGCAAATTGTTCATCTATATAAAGCCCAAATAACCCTCCAAAAATAATGTAGGAATGAAGCCTCTGAATCACTGATCATGCCATCATGCATCTGATACAAAGCACATAACAGCTTACAGTAAAACTTAATGTATTAAAGGTGTTTTACTTGAATGATTTAGTACTCTTTCAGGTGCACCGGGTTACTCTAATTGACTGTTCTTGCTGTTTTGTTTTCATCTGAAGTTCTGAACAGGATTGATTAATTTATTAATTAGCTAAATCAATTTGATTTCAGATATCATCCGGACAAGAATGCAAATGATCCTAAAGCAGCTGATATGTTTAAAGAGGCTACCTTCTCTTATAATATCCTGTCAGATCCTGATAAACGGCGTCAGTACGACTCAGCTGGCTTTGAGGTGATATAAGATTTGTTATTATTAAGAATCATTAAGACTTTAGGAGGGTTGTCAATCCTTCTGATTTGCATTTGTCATTGCTTTTTGAAGATTCCAATTTTGTCCCCAATCTTGAACCTCTATACGGGGATCATCAATAATGAACTATGTCCTGTTTGCGTGTAGGCTGTTGAATCAGACAACCAAGAGTTGGAGTTAGATCTTTCAAGTTTAGGTGCTGTCAATACAATGTTTGCAGCACTTTTTAGGTAGCAAGATTGAATGTGCTTCACTTGCTCTCCACTTTCAAGTCCTTTTCTTATGTTGAATGCTTAGAACATTAGTAGATATTTCCTTGTGTTATTTTAATTCTTCCCTTTTCCCTTTCATCATTTACTTTCTCCATGCGTGACAGTAAACTTGGTGTTCCAATTAAGACAACTGTATCTGCAACTGTTTTGGAAGAGGCACTCAATGGTTTAGTGACCATTCGACCACTTCCATTGGGACATAATATAGCTAAAAGGGTGAGCTTCTTCTTCTTCTTCTTTATTTTTTTTAATTTGTTGATCCCTTTTTAGTCATAATTTTCTTGTATTTATTTTTGTTTTGGTGCCTTCATCTTACAGGTTGAGAAGCAATGTGCACACTTCTATTCAGTTACAATAACAGAAGAGGAAGCACAAGCTGGTTTTGTTTGTCGAGTACAATCGCCAGACAAAAGCAAGTTCAAGGTTAGAATTTAAATCGATCATTCAATAAAGATTGCATAATGCATACTGGTTATGCTCAACTGGATGATTTTTAGATTTTTGTTTATGCCTTATAGACACTGATTTCTTCACGGAATTCTCTTAAAATATTTGATTTCTTGTAAGATTAGTTTTTTGGGAGTGGATGTTTTCGACACATCAATAGTTCTTTTAAGAAAATTAAAGAAAAATTGGGCGTTGATACATAATGCTATCCGAGAATTTCAATTTTTTCTCTATGCAACTACAAGACTAATTGGTTTTTGAAGTTGTTTCTAATTTAAGGCATGTTAGAAAGCTGAGG
The DNA here is from genome assembly GCF_000004515.6 of Glycine max. Classification (NCBI taxonomy): domain Eukaryota; kingdom Viridiplantae; phylum Streptophyta; class Magnoliopsida; order Fabales; family Fabaceae; genus Glycine; species Glycine max. The sequence goes on along the minus strand of NC_016088.4, from coordinate 3,814,517 downwards.
TTTACTTGAGATTCTAAGATGCACTCAATTAGCAAGGTCTAATGGATTCTATTTCACTACACTGATTTGTTCTTAAGGAACTTTGAACTTGAACTCTTAGCAAAATAATTCTGTTTCCTACTTCACTGCAAAATAATGAACTATCCCTTGGCTGTGTAATTTGTGCTCTGTTTGTACAGTTTAAAAATATTATTTTTCCTTGTATATTGTAAAACATTGATGTGTGGGTTTATACTATTGTTCTAGCTGATTTTCATATAACTTTTATATTTAAAAAACATTAATCTGTCAGGTTTATAAATGATTTTTTTTTGTATGGTGTTTGATATTTGATTATCTCTCAACAGTTATTGTATTTCGATCAGGAAGACAACAGTGGTTTAAGTCTTGCACTCCAGGTATTATACTTTTTCTCCTGTATATGTGTGAAAGTAATGATTTATTTTTCCCGGAGGAATTAATTATTTATGATGTAATGTTTATTCATTGGATGTTAATGGCTCTCTGGTAATTGTTTCATATTCATACTTTTTTATATATATTTTGACTTTTGAACATTCTATGACATTAGTACATTACTAATTGTTGTTGTAGGAAGACAGTGCAAAAACAGGGAAGGTTACCTCTGCTGGGATGTATTTTCTTGGGTTTCCTGTTTATCGATTAGATCAAACAATGAACTCTGTGAGTAGCTACTGTAAAAGGATAGTATTTAATTTAATATTGTCTATCTATTTTCATTTGAAAATTTGGTTGTGGAATTATTTCTATCTACAGATAGCTGCTGCTAAGGATCCAGATACGTCATTTTTCAGAAAGCTGGATGCGTTTCAGCCCTGTGAATTAACAGAATTGAAGGCTGGTACCCATGTATTTGCTGTTTATGGTAAATGCTTACACTTATGCCCAGTTGTCCAGTGCTGCTTGTTATGTTTGTATGCTGTAATTATGCTTCATAGGAGTTGACTGCCAAATTTCTTCTAGGTGACAACTTTTTCAAAAGTGCAAACTATACAATAGAAGCCCTGTGTGCTGCACCTTTTAGTGAAGAAAAAGAAAATTTAAGAAACATAGAAGCTCAAATTTTGTCTAAAAGGGCAGAAATATCAAAGTTTGAGGCAGAATATCGAGAGGTGTGCACTTTGATACAACATTTGTATGGCTATAATTACATTACTTTTCATCAGTTCTCATGCTGGGTCTTTGTAGGTTCTGGCACAATTCTCAGATATGACAAACAGATATGCACATGAAATGCAAGCAGTGAGTTCTTATATTACAATGGTTTCTAAGCAACCCCCCCCTAAAAAATTCATCAAATGGAAGCCACTGAATTTGTGCTATTTATTCTTGTGCAGATTGATGAGCTACTGAAGAATAGAAATGAAATACAGGCATCATACACCAGTGCTCCTTTAAAACGGACTACAAGTAGGAGCAGAAGTAAAAATTCTGCCAAGGAGGCAAAAGAAGATGGCCAAGCAAAGGAAAAGAGGAGTACAAGAGAACGGCCAAAGAAGAAGAAATGGTATAACCTCCACTTAAGAGTTGATAAGAGAAAGGCTTGCTAAGGTGAGAATTGGAGAATTAAGAAGTTCTTCTGTCACTCATGTATTGATATAAGTAATGAATTTTTTTATCATTTGGTTGTCAACTCTGAATTCCACGGTAAAACTATTACCAGTTGATCAGCACCCTTTTGATTGTTTAGCACTTGTGCAAGTTAAGAGGAAGGCTTTGCCAAAGCAACAACAACCAAATGATGTTGGAAGATTTCGTTTATGTCTGTCACTCAAGCATGCCAAAAATGACAAGTCCTCATTGTTTATGTATAATCCCTTCCCCCCTTTTTTATTTGTCTCTAAGTAGCTCATCTTCAGAATTCGTACTTGTAAATTGTTTGATTTATTGATGAAGCATGATTAACTCTGCGCGGGTTGTAATTTTTGTTTACAAGTAATGGCAAAGTATTGGAGGATAGTAGGGTCAGGTAATTTCTTGCTTAATGGTACTTTCATTTTTCTAAATTTTAATTGCTGAAGTTGGGCTAAATCTAATTATTGCAGCATACCTTTTAACCTATAACCTTGTATCTCTCACGTTAGCCTTTTATTTTACTTTTATGTTTTGTACCTGCCATCACAAATTCGCATAATGATTCATCTCGTATGCTTAAGAAGCATTCGATTCTTTCTTAGAACCTTGACTTCTGCTTGAAATTATAACTTGCTAGTGCAATGATTGGCAGCTGGGCCTATTTATTTTATTATTTTATTTATTTATTGTCGTTATTCTTGGTGGACAAGTGCCAAGCTGGAGCTTTGGTGGTTTGATCTCGTTAATTATTTTAATACCCAAAAGATAGCTTGAATTAAATATTGACCCCTCTTACCTCAGCATTGCAAACATCTAATGATGTCTCTAGAAGACAATTTACAGCTAACATTGTGAATAGCAATGCTTCCCTTAAACCATTGTAAAATTGCAACAAAACCAAGTAGAGAGATGTTATTCTAACTGACATTCAAGTTTAAGCTTGGCTTTACGGTATTGATAATGATGCATTATCATAATGATTAATTTTAAAACCTATTGCAATCGAGCGGTTGTTAATAATAACCCAATGAGGTGAAGAATCAACCTATTACCTAACTGGGTGCAACAATAGAAAAGGTGTTTATGTTATTTGGACACCGTATTTAATAACTTGAAAAAGGATGCAGCCAAACTGGAAGCGACAACTAAAAAGAGACTTAATACTACTGTCCCCGATACTAAGAGCCAGATCATTAGCTGGCAAGGTTTTTCTTAATTGTTGCCATTTGTTGTTTCAATTTCAAATTTAAAGAGGGGCCCGTTAAACGTAATGTAACTTGGCTGTATTTTTTTATTTAAATAAATTATGTTAGGCAGTACTACTATGTATGACTATAATTATAAGTATTGAAAAATTAATGGTATAATACAAGGTATTGCATAATCCTTTCTTATATTCTCTCCGTAGCTTTAAGGTTTTTTTTAATAGAAGAACTAAGAAATATAATAATTTTCCTTCTGATAAAATAGTTATCAATTTCTTATTGTATGTTTTTTAATTTCTACTCCACTATAAATATACATATCAGTTCTTTATTTTGACTTTCATGATAAATGTGTAAATTAACTAAAAATATTGGTAAAAACTAAGGTTTTAATTGATAAAAAAGTTGTCATTCATATATATATATATATGAAAGAGTTGATCGTGCACTTGTAAAAGTGACTCCATTCTCTATGTTTTTCTAATGTTCCAGGCTGTATTGGTTTATAGTTGATTATGAATGAAATGTAATAAGCTTGTTTCTCTAAAAAAAAAAAAATATATTATGTTGTAGATTTTTTAAGTGGGAAGAGTAATAAGATTGTCTCAAATGGATAATAATATATGTGATCTGTTAAAAAAATATTAATCTTGTTGAAAGAATGTCATTTTTGCAAATCAATGATAAAAAAAGAAGAAAAGAATGGCATTGCCTTACCTCACCTCATGTCCGACTTGACCTGCAAAACTAAAAACTAATACGAAAGGACATGCTCACGTTGAAAACAAAACACATGCTTGGCATGAACAAATATGAAAGGAGATGCTAACGTTGAAAGCAAACACTTAATTTTGAGAAATTGTACTTGTACTAGTTTATAAAGTTTATGTACAATGTAAAAAGAGAAAGAAGTGTAGAATAAGATAATGATGTGATGGAGGTACTGAGAAAAACAATGCTATTATAAAGTATTGTAGAAAAGTTTGTATTATACAATATAACTCAACATTTGTATAACACAATACCTACAAGGCACTGTCTGTGGCCAACGGCACCCTAGCTTTCTCTACAAGTTCCGATAATAATACATGTTGTGAACTTCAGAGTGAGATATATGTAGCTGAATTGCAGTTGAAGAGCATGTGTGGTTAAAAAATCTGCGGTGAGAGAACCCAAAGGAGTGTTCACCAACCAGAACTACCATTTCTTGCTCAGAGAACACTTTGGAGTTAGAACTTTTTTGCTATGAGTATGAATTGAGACACTGTCATTGTGATTCACGAGTTCTTTGATAAGCAGGGTTTATAGATAATCCATTTTGGTATGAGAAAAAGAAAACAATTGAGAAAAAAAAAAAGCATATATACTAGATGATTTTTTGTGCAGGGACTGACTCGAGTCAAGTCTATGAGAAATGAATGATTTTTTTTTATCAGTAAATATTAATTATTAATTTATTAGTTTTTCTTAACAGGAGGAATAGAATTCGTAACTTTTTTTTTCTTGACTAACTAATCAATCTTATATCTCCTAATGGTGAAGTTAATGTTGAAGTATCTAAAGAATTGGAGGGTCAGGTACAGTTGTTATTATTGTGGAACAGTGGACTGTGAAAGAGAGAATTCACTTTTTACAGAGGGAGGTGACAGTTATTAATGTAGAGTCTTGTGTGTGTGACCCTGCATTCTTCTACTTTCGGTTATACACACCTTCCTATTTGCTGTGCAATATATGGGGCATATGCAAAGGTGAAAATGACTATAAATTACTGAATGGATTTCGCTGGTGTTAACACATGCTGTATGCAGACTGAAAAACAAACAATTGTTCCATTGAATATAGAAGGGGAATTTAATTGAATTACATTGAAAATGTAAACATTAACTTTTTATATTATTATCCAAGATTTTCATCAAATTTATTAACTTTCATATCAACTGTTTTGAAAATTATATATAAAATATCAACTGTATTTTTGTCTTAATAGAACTAAATCAAATTCCTTAAAAGGTCTAAGGTTTGAGTTTTATAAATAAAAAAATATAATTAAAAAGAGACCCTATTAAGAGCAATCAATTAGATTTTTTTTAAAAATTAATTATTTATAAAATTAGTGAAACTTTCATACTTATAATTACAAGTACAGGGTAAAAAAAGAATATATATATATATATATATATATATATATATATATATATATATATATATTGATTTTTAATTGGTTGACAACAAAAAATATATGAAAATTAAACTCATGGAAGAGTCTCTAATTTTTTCCATCCACTCGAACTATATATAAGCAATTGACTAATTGGAATTTTTGCGGACTTCAAACGAGAAATCTGTTCTTTTGGTCCTTGAGAGACACTAGATTCTCGGACATTGTTGGCTTGTTACCACCATGAAGTCCTTTAAACATTGTCTTGTACAGAATTTGAGCTTGAGACGAGTGTGACTTGCTTAAATGCTTATCACACCCATCTTCCAAAATTTAAGTTTTAGGCTGTTTGACTTGCTTATCATGTGGACTTAATTCCTTATTTTTTTTTCATTAACAAATGTTAATCTAGTGAAATGTTAGTTTCCTTAATTGAATGGATCAAACTTGCAACCTTTATCTTATTTCTTTATTTTTTAACTATTTAACTCATCTTATATCTTATATCAATAATAACTTGGATTTGGTTAACTATTTATCCCTTGTTTTATATCAATAATCTCCTTCCACCAATACATATAAAACAAGAATGAAAATTATAATTAACCAAATCCAAGTTATTATTGATATAGATACAGCACGGTGGCTATCAAGATAAAGATTTGTATTATTACATGAGTATAGCTTCAAGTACACAACACAAACTTAACACATTAGTACAACCAACATAGACACAACAAGTAGTGCTCACTAAAACGAGAACATAAAAAATAGGAAGCCAAGGCAATCTTTATTACAATTGAAGGTAGTTAATTAAATTCTCTCCTTAGCAGCAAGAAAGGCAAGCATAAAGGGAAGGAGAATAGTTATGATTGCAGGACAAGTAAGAGAAGCATTGGAATGTGGTGCAGGACCCATAGGCATGTCCTTGGGCATGTCAGAGCCATTGCCAGGCCCATCATATTGAGCAGCAACCACCACACACAAAACCAAAACACAAGCTGAGAACACAGTGAACTTGAGTGGTGAAGCCATATCTAATTAAGGTACCCTTCTTGCTCTTGCTGATTGCACTTGAAGATTTGTTATGTTTTTTTTGGATATAAATAGTGAACAGTTGAGGGTGGTGCACTGCTTCGGCCAGTTGGTTATGAACAAAGGTGGTCTTGGACTTGGCTCCTGTTATTTCTTGTTTAAAATGGAAAGTATGTAATCGATGAATTATGAATTGAATTCAACAAAGGGGTGCTTTGTTTTAATCGTTGTGCATTGCTTATCGTGATGATGATTGATTGATGAATTGGTGTACATTTTAACGTTGCAAGTTAATTACATCTTCCCTATCATGTTTGGACACAAACTATAGATAATGGCCCGAATAAAATAATTAACGAGACACCGTTGCATCATTAGCAAGAGATTGATACTATGGAAGCCCAATCATATATAATTTGCTGGCCATTGTGAAGCCCAAACATGTATTGTGGCCTCTGGTCAGAAGAGCCAGAGGACTAGAATCCCGTGCCTCCCAATATGTATTATGCACCTTTCATTATTAAGTAAAAATATAATAATACTCTTAAAGAAATTTTTATTTTTCATCTCTCAATCCTAACACCTTCCTTCTCTCTTCGCTCAACCTGCTACAACATCCCTCCTTTGACGGCACACCTACAGAGACGACACCCCTCCTTCTTGCGATGACTCTTCCTTTTGTATCCCCTCATTCTCTTTCCTCCTTTAGGAAAGTGACTCCTTCATCCTCCTCTTTCCTTTTCTTTTCTTCCTCCTTCTCTATTTATCAAATTTAATTAACTATAAAAAGCTTTTAGAATGACCTTTTTGTAAGCAAAAAATGCTTCCAAAATAGTATTTTCATAAGTAAAAAATGCTTATATTCGATTGTTTTGGAAGCATTTTTGTTTATAGAAAGGTCATTTCAAAACAACTTTTATAAATCTAGAGCAACCTTTTTTGGAAATATATTTTGTTTATTCCAAAAAGGGGGTTCCAAAAATTATTATTGTGCTTATGGAAAATCCATTTCAAAAGCAACAACTGCAATACGGAGTAGCCTTTCTAGAAGTGTATTTTATATCTTTTAAAAAAAAACTGTTCTAGAAAATACTATTTTAGCTTATAGAAGAACCATTTTGGAAGCAAAAATTGCAATCCAGAATGCCCTTTCCGGAAAGTGCATTTTGTATCTTCTAAAATGGTTGTTCCAAAAGTATTATTTTTGCTTATAAAAAAGGTGTTTCATAAGATTTTTCCTTTCAAAAGGGTCATTCTGTAAAAGTATTTATATCCTTATGGAACACCGATTCTAAAAACATATCCAAAGCTCAAAATAGAAATGCCAATTCTAGAAAGAAGAGTTGAGTTGAGTCGAGAATAACATTTGAGTTGGAGAAGAATAGGAAAGGGAAAGGTTTGGACTTGTCCTGACTATGGAAGAAAGAAGAGAAAGAAGGGAAGCAAATGATCAAAAGGAGATAGAATGGGTAGGTTGGAGTTTTTTAAAAATTGGAAGGAGCAAGATGCAATAAGGTAGGTGTAGAATTCAATTGCCAAGAATGAGTTAAATATCCTAAACAAAATGGAAGCAACACCTTCCTCACCTCCAAACAGACCAAAATATTTAACTACCCAACCACTCAACACCACACCTCAGTGTTTACCTGTAGCCGTGGTGTTGAGTGGTTGGGTGGAGGTGGGATGCGATGGTGTTGGGTGGTTGGGTGAAGGGATATTGTTGTTTGTTTGAGTCTTTTTGTAGGTGCAAGAATTAAAAAAAGGATACAAGAAGCAATTGCCAAAAATGGATGGGATGTTAAAATGCATTCCATGGCACAAACATATGTTTAGTCCATTATAAAATAGGTAAATAATAACTAGTGTTTTAAGGCACTCGTTCAAGAACTTTAAATAAAAATATATTTATTGAGATAAGTGTAAAATATTTCATATTTATTTATGTTTTTTTCTTTCAAAATTATCAATGTTTTACAACAAATGAGTAATGTTATATCCTCTAAGAGCAACTTCACTTGAGTAATGCTTTTCAAAATTAGTTTGTTTGAGTTAAGCAATTGTGTTTAACTGGTTTTATTATTGAAGCAAATGAGTTGTCCATGCTTATTTTGATAAAATTGCTTATTTAAATAATGTTGCTTAGCATTTTCTTAATAACAAATAATTTCAATTGGATCCATTTAAGCAACTCATCGCCTTGAAAAAAAATAGTAAAAGTTCTTAAGCTAGCATCATACATGTGTGGTGTGTAGGACCTACCAAAAGCTCAGTTAAGTAACTTAACACTGTTCTAATAAATCGTTGTACAATTCCTCCTCTCCTTTTATATAAAAAAATATTAAATTAAAAATAAATGTATTTAATGTCTTGAAGATATAAAAAGGATTCAATATTATGCAAAGGAAGTAGAATGATTAGTAGAAAGATTGAAAGATATTGAACTATGCCCTCATTTAATAATTTCTGTAATAGTAAGGATATTAAAGGACAGTTTTATTTTTTGGCTCAAACTTTTGGATTTAGAGTAAGACTGAATTTGAATATATTTATCAATAAAAACTTACAAAATAATAAAATAAAAAAGTAAAGTAAAATGAATAAAACTTCATTTATGTAAATTATTGAGCAACTTGTAAAAAAAAAGAGAGTCGGGGATTAAGTGACGACGCACGATGGCTCTCACATTCTCTAAATCTACACAAAAAGGCATCAAAATCCCAATTTTCTTGTCTTATTCTTTCCAAAACAAGAACCCACCATTGCTAAGTTGCCTCAATTGTATTCTTATTAAAAAAATGGTCAACATGTGAAAAGTTTACTCATTTTGCCTCACCAAACACTAAAAGAAGCCAGGGTTCAAGTTTCATATAACAAAGTGGTGCACTGCCACAAGTTTAGGGACAAAACCATCAATCACTAAGTGGTGCCACACTGCCACCGGTACAAAGAACAATTCCCCCTTATGCCACAATGAAAAACATCTAAGGCTTTTAGCATGCCCCAATTTTGCCAAGTGTGCAAGATACAAATAAGAGGAAAAATAATTATATTTAATCTGAGAAGCTCGTCGCTATAAGTGGAATTTGACTTTGTAAACAAGCACCGTTAAATAGTTTAACATTTGTGTATGTCTTCCGATTATTAAGTACATGAAAACTCATGCATAATCACAAGTAGATTCTCACGTGAACAATGAAAAATACTGCGTGTGTATTATAACATCCGGCAGAACACAGCTTATTAATACAAAAATCCAACCAACATACAAGAAGAATATAATAAGACAAAAGTGTAAATGGCATATATCAATAATAAAGTTAACAAGCACAAACAAAACAAGGAACTGTTAAGGCAAACTGAGAGTTTTCAAAGCCTCTCTCTGGCAATGAGAAGTGTAAGCAGAAGGGGAAAGAGTCCACCAACCACTGCATGGTTTTTGAGGCTGCTTGCATGATTAGAAGGTGGTTCTGCTGGAGCCATGTGATCATGCCCCTCGTGAGCAGCTCCAACTGCAACCAAAACAATGAAAAGAGCTATGAAGAATGAGAATTTGACTCCTGAAGCCATACTAGCAATGCCCTCGATCAGATGATTGAAGCTATATAATTCTTTAGTTGCTTCTGCCTTCAACATAATTGGTTTAAATGGGCTATGTTATATAGTAGCATGGCCAGTTGACTTTTACAATTCAAGAGTTGTAACTACTAAATTTGTTTTTTTTTTTTTTATCATACATGAAATAATCTTTATTAAAAGCAACAATTAATTTTGTTGGAGACATATAAGATAGATATTTTTCTCCTAACAAAATCTATTTCATACAAGAGATATAATTAGAATTCAAACCCTAACAAATTAGTTAAAGAATATAAGTTACCATTATTTATCATTATTTTTGTCAACTGTTTGTACTATATGTTTATAGTTTGTATAATAATAATTGATGTTTATATAATTAATACTCCTTGTATGATCTTAAATATTTTCAACGAAAGTAACCCATGCCATTAATGGCTCTTAAATATTTTATGTGTTTACTATACTTGTACAGTTGTGCTAAATTAAATTGTCGTTTAAACGGAAGAAGAAACATTGCTTTCTAAATGATAAATTTCTACAAAACACATGTTTTCCACCCAAAGAAAATGTTTCGTCAATGTCCGTGGCTTGATTTGTTGTAATTATATATTGAACGAAAGTTAGGAACCATTAATTTGACAAATAAAAAATTGCAAGGTTAACTGTACAAAGAAAAAAAATAATTATTAAAATATAGACGTTGGTGAAGTACGCAAAAGAAGAGACATGGTCAATGACATGCAGTACTACATAGTACAACTAATTTGTGCGAAGTACAATAATTTGCTAACATTAAGGGAACTATTTGAAGGTTTGTTCCATAGGGACTATTAAACCTGGTTTCCGATACTTGAGGGGTTACTTAGAAAAATGGTTATGCAAGAAAAATATAAAAAGTAAAATTTTATATAATTACTTAATAAGATAATAAGTTTGTTAATTTATTTAAACAATAATTTATGATTAAATGAAAATGTTAAAAAAAATGAGAGGAAGAGAGCACGACACGTGATCAAAGGATAGATTTTTTCTCGGAATATGTAGATGCAGATATATCCGTTGAATAAATAAAATATACTAGTATTTGTTTAATTATTAATACAATATTTTAAGTATTTTAATTATATGTAGTTAGAGACACTTGATAATTAAATTTTTTTAATAAACATACATGATTTGTAGTTTAAAATAAACAGAAAATTATTTTTTTAAAGTAGACACTAAAAATAAAAATAAAAAATTACTTATTTTTCTAAAATAAGTATTTTTTTCAACAAATATATTTAAACAAGTTGATCCATAATTACCTTCGATAACAACTTTTTTTTAAAATGGTAGGTGACTATGTGTAATAGAAAATCCAAAATCCATAGTCCTAACACAATTATCATTGGTTCTTATCATCTTATAAAAATTTCAAAAATATATTTTTTCACAATACACAACGAAAATACACTTATATATAATAAGATGTGAAAAATGTATAATAAAATCATGATTCCTTTTGTACTAATCGGTGTGACAAAAATTCCATTGTACATTTTCTTTTTATTGTTTGAAAGATAAAAATAACTTAGGTAATAATTGCATAACAAAAATGCATAACAGAATCATGATTTCGTTGTCTAAGTGGGAGTTAACAAAAAATGTAGAATGAAAATTAACATGTTTCGTTGCCCATTGTACAACGGAATCATATTTTTATTATATATATATATATATATATATATATATATATATATATATTTTTTTTTTTTTTATTGTTTGAAAGATAAAAATAACTTAGGTAATAATTGCATAATTTGTAACCTAACGGAATTATGATTTCATTGCGTCACAATTTCTATAGCATAACAGAATCATGATTTTGTGGTGTGTAATTTGTGTAATACAATGAAATCTTATCGACATTGTAGGTGGGAAATAGTGGGTGCCAATATTAGAGGAAATGAGACAAAGGATATTTTGATATTTGCACATTGATGATAGGGGCAAAAAGCAATTTTGAAGGGGCAAAAAGCAATTTTGATATATGCCATTTAAGAGCTTTGCTGGGTGCACCAGCAATAATGCTGGCTGCACCTAGCAACACTCATCAAAAATTAATCGAGCTTTGGGCCTAGAGCCCTTCAATTGGGCCTTACGAACCCATTGATCCCCTCAGACACACACTGCCCCTGGCAGCAATAGTCGTAGTAGAGTTGTTAGTTGATAGAATAGAAGGGAATAGAACCACCGAGACTTCATAGCTAGCTCCTCCATTCTTCTCTGCATTCAATTCTCTCACTCTCCGCCAAAATCCGCACACAAAGCCATTTCCTTATTCATATCTCTGATTCCTTCATTCACCTATCCATTGTTCTATGCTCCTTCATCGATAATAAGCCATGGCCTTCACTTCCACTCTCTCTCTCTACTCTCACCCGCAGGTAACTAACTCCCTCGGAAACCGCTAACTAACAACCGTTCCTCTTTTTCGTTCTTCATCTTGGAAACCCTAACGTCTTCTCGTTCTCGGTGCAGGTTCGCCTCCGCTGCCAGCGGCTGCAATCGCTGGCCTTCACCGCCGCCGGCGTCGCTCAATTTGCGCCGCTTCCGCCTCTGAACTGCCGGAGAACGTGTTCTCCGAGAAGCTTCGTGGTTAGGGCTTCTTCGAGCGTGGAAGGAAGTCGCGCGCGTGCCGGTGGTTCTCGCAGAGTCTATCGCCAGTCTCAGGCCAACGCGCCGCTATCCAGTGCGCCGGTGAAACAGATTGCCAACGTTGTTGCTCCCGTCGCCGCGTTCTTCGCCCTCACTTTTGGTATCCAATGCTTAATTTTCATTTTTTTTATATTTTCGCTATTTTAAATAGATTTCTCTTTAGTTGTTTGTTCGTATCGTTGCCTGCATTTTAGTCTACTCTATGATGCATGGATACTGGTACGTCCCAGTTATGTACGAACCCTTGAAGGATGTTTTTTTTTTTTTTTTTACTTTCTACACGACTTTCAGTATCAATGATTGAGAATTTTGAGCATTCTGTTATTGATTTTAGGACTTTAAAAAGATTAAATGAAGTTTTAAACACCTGTAATATAAGCTTTGAAACTTTATCTAAAAATTTTATTTCATCTTCTTACCGCTTAATTTCGATAGTTGAGGTTCAAAACCAGCAGTCGATAATTCTTCTAATCGTAACAATGAAAAAAAACATAAAATTTTCCTGGAAAACTCCTTGACATTAATATGCACCAAACTGAGCACATATTAATCTGTTAAGGGAACACAGTGTAATTTTTAAAATTAGAGGGAAGAATAGTATAATTTAAGCATATAAATTAGAGGGAAGGATAGTATAGTTTAAGATATTTCATGATAGGGAAATTTAATTTAATGTCATGAGTCAAACTTGAGAGCTTATGTAAGCTTGTGAAGGCTCCATAAACTTAAGGGGGTGTTTGGTAGGAGAGAAGTTTTTGCTTTCTGGGAATCATAGGTTGAAAAACTTAGGGTGTGTTTGGTTTGCATTTTCATTTTCTGTTTTCATTTTTTGAAAACTGTTTTCATTTTCAAAAGATTAGAATTCTCAAAACATGTTTGGTTTGACTTCTTGTTTTATGTTTTCATGAAATAAAAATACTAAAAATTTATGATATATTAACTTCTTGTCTTTTTGTATTTTTAGATTTGTTTAAAATTACATTCATTGTCACCGCAATTTCATTTTACCCGAAATGAGGTTTCTGTTTTCAACTAAAAACACTGAAAACGAGAATTTATTGTTTTCATTTTCTAGTTGTTTCCTGTTTTCATTTTCACTGAAAATGTTTTCAGTAAAAATGAAAACAGAAAACAACCAAACCAAACACCCCCTTATTTTCCCATGTTTGGTATTCATTTCAAAAAAATAATATTCTTGGGAAAGGATGTTTCCCGGGAATGTTTTTTGATCAGTTTGCCACGGAAACTTTCCAACGGGAGAGGTGGAAATTTTACTCTCCTGAGTTTAGTTTTTCTTTTACTACATTAAAAACATCATGTTATACTTTATTAAATTATATAATGTGGTAAATAATTAAATAATAGGTAAAAATACATGTAACTTTTTTATTCCTAGAAAACTTATCTAAAGATCCTCAATGACCAACCAAACAAATTTTATTCATTCCTGGACAGGAAAAAATTTCTCCCCTTCCCTAATAGTTTACCTAATAAAATAATAATATTAAAAAAACATAATGATAGTATCCAACAAAATATTATACCATAAAAATATCCAACATTCCTACTTCATAGTGATCTATTGTCACAATACACAAGTGATTTCCATTTACAATGATCTCAAATTATGAAGTTCTCAACTAATATTGCAAGTTCAGACGAAGAATAAAAGAGCATCCGATGGGAATGCCATCATGTTCATGCAGAGGGCTGTTTGAGAAGAGGCTACCTTCTTCACTCATTGCAGTTTCAGACTACACAGGCAGCTCCAACCTGGCACACAAGCATCTTTTGCAGGTCGTGGTGGCTGCATCTTGCAGGTTCATCCTTAGATCGTGGTTGTCATAGGTTCACCTCTGCCTTGAGGCTCACTGAAAGAGTTGTTGTGTTCGCCAGAGGTGGGTCACAAGAAGCAAATGCAAAAGATTAATGGTGGGGGCTGGTTGTGAATGAGGCAAATGAGAAATGTGTCATGAAGGTGATTGGGAAAACACAGAATGGAGGAAAAAAAATCAAGGAACACTAAAAAAAACAGTGCTGTTTTGGGCATTTTGGGAGCCTATGTGTGTTTGCCCAAGTCTTCCTGAGTTTGGGCGCCCCTTGTTTACCTGGAGAGCCCTTGTTCCCTTTAAAGTTTTGAAACTCATACACTTTATTTTCTGTAGTATTTTTCCTGTAACCCCTGCTCTCATGACTTAAACACCGAAAATCCTCATGTCTTGCTCTGCTACTGGGTATCCGATATATGTAACTCTAGTTTGGTAGACATTTTGAAATATTGATGCTTCTTAATTAAGCAGTGTTTCACCACTATTAGTATGGTTTGTCTTTTTCTTTATTTTTGTTGTGATTGCAAGCATGTGTTATTTGTTAGATTTCATAATAGTGGCTGTACTAATTTGTTTTCAGCTTACAGTTATCTGGAAATTAGTGGAGAAACTTCTTGTTCCAACTCCAAAGCAATTGAAATATTCAACTGGGGAGAGTCAATCCCCTTCACAAGGACTGAAATGGTCTTTTGCTGCTGGTACAAATTTGTTATCCCAGCTTGGGGAGAAGATTGAGAGACAATCTAGACAGAAGCTCAATGAGTTTGCACGGGAACTGAGGTCATTTCCTAGTATTGATATGTCAGGTATGCTGACTGGATTGATAATTTGATAAATGAAAAAGATATTTACAGTAATTTAATACACTTCAAATTTCATAGTAAAGATTCTCCATTGATAATTTTTCAAAATAACCATTATTTTATCATTTGTGGACTAAACCTGATCCATTTTTTCTTGAATACCAACATTTTTACAGGACAATAATCTATTTGATATTGTACTTCCCTTGATCTATGATATCCTTCCAACTTAATCTAATATGCTTTCAGTTCAAGGTCTGTTCATTATGTTTTCTTTCTTTTCAACTTAATTTTCCTTTCAAATTTGTAGGAATTGATTTAATTTGTAAATGAAATTCTTTGTTTGGAAATTTATGAAATACAAAATGATTTAATTTTGAAATCCTTTCGATTTGTATCAATTTTTGATTGGGTTTGATGTCATTTTAGTTTTAATTGTTTGATTGACAATCTACCTTGTATTTGTTTACCCACTTTACCACAATCTTAATACGGATAATAAAGTAAATTACTTAACTAAATGAATTTCTTTTATTGCTAATGTATTCCAAACATGTATTTGATTTGTAAATCAATTTAACCCATATTTTTATATTAGGATCACAACATATGATTTGATTGGTAAATCCAATTATTTCTATCCTAAACAAAGCAAATCAATTCCATATTTTAATCATTCCTAACATAACATATTTCTTGCTTTATTGCAGACTCTATTGACATGACTATTTAAAGTGTGGGTACTTTTGAAGTGAATGGATAAATAAAAGGAAAAATAATTATCTTACATTAATTTGGCAGGGCGCAACTTTGGAGATGAAGGATTATTCTTCCTTGCTGAGAGCTTGGCATTCAACCAGGTAACAAATATCCTTCATTTATCATTGCTTTCATATTTTCTTGTATATTTACTGATTATAGAGGAGCTGCCAGTTTTGATACTGTTATTGAAAGATATGTTGTGATGTTACCTTCTGTACAGGCATATGCCGAAATTATTGAGTGTTCATTCCTTCAGTTACTTAATGGAAGAAATCTACTGAACAGTTGAATCAATTTTAACATCTTTGAAAGCCAAACATAAGTGTTAATGTAACAATTTTCTCCCCTCATCGAAACATAATAATAGTGGTAGCAAGTATATTCTTGTTAGTTATAATTGTAAATTTAAATGTTTTGTTATCAGCTACTAGTCATGAAGTGCAAGTATGGATATGTGGAACATAACAACTTGCTTTAAAAATGGCACATTTACACAATGACATGATGGAAAATCCCATACTTTTTTTTTTATCCTTTTAACACATTAAATTATTAAGTATATCTATTCTCAAAGTATAACTTAAATCAGAATGCCATCATGGCTTAATCAATGTAATTAACGTGGAATATTTCAACATTTACTTTAAAATAAATCCATCTATGACCTTTAGCTAGTTGGTCTGCAGGTAATATGAAGTAAAAGGGTGTGTGATTAGATAGTGCATGAGAGTGTATCTGTAAAGGTCAGTAGGGCTAATAAGTCCAACCAAATATGTTGAAAGTTGAGATACCAGTTAGTGAAACCACTATGCAACTTACAATGGCTGGGCATGGCATCTGTTTTTGTGAGAATGAATTATTCTACCTAAATGCTTAACCAATTTTTATTACTGATGTAACCTTGTAAGTTGTAACCTTTCAAGGGCAAGTGTTTTTATGATTGAATGCATTGGGTTAGATGGTCAGTTAATAGTATCAGCAGCACCCACTTAATGAGATTGGACACAGGTTCCATTTTTGGTCTATGAAATATGCTCCAAAATGAGTTTGAGAAAAGAGAATTAAATATTTTCTGAATTTGCTCGACTGTATTATCCACCCAGTAGAATGGACTTTTTTATTCAAGAGTATTACAAAGATAATTAATGCCAAAAAAAAAGTTACAGGAGAACAATTAAGATACTGCTACTTCCTAAGATGCAATGATGCAATGAGCAGCTATATCAAGTATCTAGGCTACTTGGTTTTCAATAAACTGAGAAAGAGGAGAGAAAACTAAAGAAAAATGTAACTGATATTGTTGTGATCTGAAAAGTTAGTTAGAGTTAGTTACAACATATATAGACCTCTGACCTACTAAACTAACACTAACAGATTCTGACTCCCTAATCCTAGTGAGGTGCAGTTAGTCGAAGCTAACAACTCTTACAAACATATAGTTTTCTGTCTAACACTAGAGTGGTGCTGTTAGCAAAAGCTAACAGCCCTTTCAATCATTTTACAAAACTGTTTTCACAGCTGTACAATTACATACTCTAATGCCCCTCCTCAAACTCAAGGGGAAGAGTTTTCAGAAGAAACACTCTTCACATTGAGTTTGCCTCTAAGAACTTCAAATCTTGATGCAGAAAAAGGCTTAGTCAATACATTAGCCCTCTGATCCAAAGATGGAATATGGACAATAGAGAGCTACTTGGCCATAATCTTTTCCTTTACAAAAAATGCATCAATTTCCATGTGTTTTGTACGACTGTGAAATATTGAATTGTGAGCAATAGAGACAACACTCCGGTTATCACAAAAGATCCCAAGAGTGGTGAATGGAACTTGTAATTCTGTCAGTAGAGCATGAATCCAAGTTAACTCAGTGGAAGTTTGAGCAATGCTGCGATATTCAGCTTCAGTACTGGATTTGAAAGTAACTTTTTGTTTGCAAGACCACCAAGATATTAAATTTGGACCAAGAAATATATAGCAGCGCCTGTCATCGACATCAAATGCCCAGTCAGCATCACAGAATGCGCAAATAACCAAGGGCTTTGTAACAGAAGTAGACTGAAGAAGTAGGCCATGAAACAAAGTGCCTTTGAGATACTTCAACATCCTTTTCACCACTGCCCAACGAGAGTCTAGAGGGGCAGCCATAAATTGACAAACCTTATTGACATCAAAGCTGATTTCGGGTTTGGTAAGGGTAGCATATTGTAATGCACCAACTGCATATCTGTATAGAGTTGGATCATAGAAAACATCCGCACCATGTCGAGATAACTTGCAGTTGGAGACCATTGGAGAAGAAAATCATGAATGTATTTACTCTATAAGTCATCAAGATAGAATTATTGGACAAATACTTGATTTCCAGACCTAAGAAATAATCCAAATGACCAAGTTGCTTGAGGGAGAATGCAGTGTGTAGTTTATTTGTGAGCTGCTGAATTAGAGAGGTTGAGTTACCTGTGAGAATTATATCATCTACATAGACCAAAAGGTAAACAATATGCATTTGTTTCCAATAGATAAATAGGGATGAATCACTTTTGCTCCCAACAAAACCAAACTGCAGCAGAGTAGATTTCAGTCTGTCAAATCATTGCCTTGGGGCCTGTTTCAAGCCATAGAGAGCTTTGTTGAGCTTGCAGACTAGAGACTTATCTTCAACTTCAAAACCAGGAGGTTGTATCATTAAAACAGATTCTTCAAGAGAGCCATTTAGAAAAGCATTGTTCACATCAAGCTGGAACAATTTTCACCCATGGGACAGAGCAAGAGTGAGAACAATTCGAATGGTGACAGGCTTGATCACAGGAGAAAATGTCTTATCAAAATCAAAACCATGAATTTGATGAAATCCCTTGGCTACCAGTCTTGCTTTGAACATGTTAATGGAACCATCAACATTTTTCTTTACCCTGAAAACCCATTTACAACCAATGGCCTGTCTATTAGGAGGTAAGGGAACTAAGTCCCAGGTATTGTTATTCAGCAAGGCATCATACTCTTGCTGCATAGCTGTAAGCCAGTCTGTATTTTCCAGAGCTTGTTTCATAGTTTTAGGCTTAGAATGGGTAAGGAATAAGGAAGGATGTAGTTTAGGATTGTGAATTCCAGATTTAGACCTTGTTTGAATAGGGTGTATATTTATTGATATTGAACTAGGTGATGAAATAGACTTTGAGGTGGATGCAGCAGGGGTAGTAGACTCTGAAATTTGAGGCTGAATAAAGGTAGGTGCAGAAGTGGATGGTTGAGGTACAGAAATAGAGGTGATGGGGGAATGAGCTGGTATAGGAGAAAAATCAGGGGGAACAAGAGGAACAAAAGCTGAATTAGAAGGTGACATTTGAGATGACCGAGGGATAGAGGTAACAGAAGGTGGAGAAAGGTTAGGATTGAGACTAAAGTAGGAATCAAGATTTTTAGTGGAGTTAGAGGAAGAGGGAAACATATCAGAATAGGGAAATCTTAATTCATTAAACAAAACATCTTTGGAAATGTAAATTCTGTCAGATGAGGACAAACATTTGTAACCCTTGTGGGAAGAGGAATATCCCAAAAATAAACATTCTTGAGATCAAAACTTCAGTTTGTGTGTATGGTATGGTCTCAGTAAAGGAAAACAGGCACAGCCAAATGTTTTAAGAAAATGATAATCAGGATCCTTATTAAACAGGGTAACAAAAGGAATAGCAAAGTTGATGGAAGTAGTGGGAAGCCTGTTAATTAGATAGACAGCTGTAGTAAAGGTATAATCCCAAAACTGCAAGGGTAAAAAGGCATGATGCAACAATGTAAGTCCCAAATCAACTGTATGTGTGTGTTTTCTTTCAACCAAACCATTTTGGTAATGAGTGTGGGGACAAATTAATTTGTGAGAGATGCCATAAAAGGTTAGAAGAGTAGAAAAAGGTCTGTATTCACCCCCTCAATCAGATTGAATACTCTTGATTTTGGTGTTAAGTTGTAGTTCAACCATTGACTTGAAAGCTTGAAAAACAGAAATAGTTTCAGCCTTGGACTTTATGGGAAATATCCAGGTGTACCTAGAGAAGGCATCAATAAAGGAGACATAATATTTATAACCAGCATGAGGTAACATGAGAAGGTCCCCACAAATTTGTGTAAATAAGCTCTAAAGGGGAGTAAACAGAAGCAGAATTGTGAGATAGTAATCTATGAGATTTGCCCATACAGCAAGAAGAACAAAACTATGACATTTTTATTCGATGGAGAAATGTTACAATGAGTGAAAACAGTTTTCATTACATGACCATTAGAGTGGCCTAACCTAGCATGCCAGAGATTAGCAACACTGGAAGAAGAAACAACAGAACTGGAAACTATACTAGAGTTATTATTAACAGTAGCAGTTGAACTAGAGAAGCCAGTGTTTGAAACAAAGGTTGAGGTAGACATCAGCAGAGAGGGGTTGTCTTGAAGCTTGATATTATGAATGGAGTAAAAGCCCGTCATCACCAACAACTCTTGGAGGAAGGGTCTTATTGGTCTCCTAACATTTCACAAGTCATAAATGAGGATGAAATTCAAAGAAAACAAAATTATCTTTGGCAAATTGACTCACACTAAACAAATCTTTTGAAATTGAAGGAACGTGTAATAGTTTGTGAAGTTTAAATGTTATGCCAACATCATTAGGGGACACAAAGGATGAGGAACCAATATTAGAGATACTTAAACTTCATCATTGCCTATGAAAATCTGATCGGGTCCATCAAAATGGGTGAACTGTTTAATATTCTACGAATCACCAGTCACATGAAAACTGGCTCTAGAGTCTGGAATCTAGGTGGAGCCAGTAGGACCATTTCCACGAGATGAAGAATTTGTGTGCATGGCACTTGGTTGGCTGGGGCCTAGAACAATAGTCTTAGAATTGAGATTAACTCAGGTATTGGAGGTTCTGGCTGAACCAGTGGAGTTAGGAACGGGTTGAAGTGTGGTAGGATCAAAGGTTAGAGATTCAAGGGGCTGAAAATTCATATCAGTCTTAAAATGACAAACATTGATAGTGTGTCCATATTTAAGACAAATTTGACACTAGAAGTTAGCGAATCGAGCATCGTTGCGTCCTCTGCTGGAGCCACCACCACCGTGTCCGACACCTCGATCAGAAAAATCACCACGACCGCCACCACGACCATATGAACTTCGAGAACCACCAAAATCACCAGTTTTAGAAGAGTTTTGGTGCGAATAGGCTTGAGTGTAGTTCAATGACGCAAAACTTATCACCGGTGCATCTCTGTTGTAACGTGTAAGTCGAGTTTCATGATCATAGAGTAAAACTTCTATCTCTGCAATGGATGGTGTCGCAACCTACCCTTCGGCAAGAGGGCGAAGAGAAATAAAAAAGTGCGTCTTCTCATGAAGGAAATGCGTGGAGTCGCCACCAACACTTATTTGAGGAAAAACATTAGAAAAACCAAAAAAGACGAAGGTTTGCAAATTTTGAAAATAAGGGTTCGGGAGTTGTTTACGCACGGGGAAGGTATTAGCACCCCACGCGCCCGTTACAAGGGACGACAACCTTTAATCGAGTGTGCAAAAACGTGACTTCAAAATTATGTATTTTTTTTTTATATCCGTTACAAGGGATGGCAACCTTTAATCGAGTGTGCAAAAGCGTGACTTTGAAATTATGTATTTTTTCTTTTTATATTGTTTATTTTTTTTGGGACAACAAGGGGTGTTGCCCTTGCTCCTATGTATCCTTAGATGCGATGAGGAATTCAGACCTATATAGTTCTTTAAGTCTGAAAGTTTTGTGTGTTAAATGGATTTTATGTTTTTTGAAAGATTGATTTTAATTGCGAACAAAAGTCGTTTAAGGCGTTGGACCTTGAAACGATCTCAAGTGATGCTTGATGAAAAGCGGAGAGAATCGTTAAGGCGTTGAACCTTGAAACGATCTCAAGTGATATATTTTGATGAAATGAAGAAATTTATGAGTTGGTTTTATTTTGGTTTTGCTTATTAACCTTCAATCCTTTTTTAAAGATAACTTACGATACTAATGAACGGTTAAAACTTACTTTACAAGAAGAAAATGAAATTACTGATCATAGAAGAAGGAGATGAAGATGCACAAAACAAGAAAGAGGACCCCTAAGGGTGTATAGATCACATTCAAATCCTTAAAACAAAAACTAACCGGATGACGAATGAACAAAGAATGATGCAGAAGTCGATTACGGTTGCAATTCGGTAGCGCCTCAGTCTCGTTTTTCTCTTCTTTCTTTTTCTTCTCTCTAATTTCTCTCAATGTTGGACCTTGAAACCATTCACTCAGTCTCCCTAACGCCTATTTATAGCAAAAGATGACATTTGGGGTCATGGCAGCTCGCCCAGGTGAGCTGTTGCTTCAACCTGAAGTAACCTTGCTCAAATGATAGTTCCCGGACAAAATTAAGGTATGAAAGATGAAGTGTGCTTCTTACTCTCGATTACAGAGATCACCAGCGTGTAATCTGACGGTAGTCCTTCGAGAAGTGCATCAATGTTAGACAAGTGACCTCAGATATCTTAAGAAGGGGGGGTTGAATTAAGATATCACAAGCTATTTTCCCAATTAAAAATTTTACTCTTCTTTAATGAAAATTTCAATGCACCCTTATTATGAGTTATTATAAGACAATTCAAACTAAACTTCCTTAATGCAAAAGATAAATGACAATAAATAAAGAAGTTTAAGGGAAGAGAAAGTGCAAACTTAGTTTATACTGGTTCGGTCACACCCTGTGCCGACGTCCAGTCCCCAAACAACCCGCTTGAGATTTCCACTATCTTGTAAAATCCTTTTACAATCTCTGAACCATACAAGGACAATCCTTCCTTTGTGTTCAGATCACTTTACAATAAGAGACCCTCGGTCCCTTAATCACTTTTCTTGAGTAAGAAGAAAGAGAAAAAGATATCTCTCTTGTAAGAGACAGATTGTACAATGAAACATTCAAATAATTCCTTATCGAATTGCAAGTGTTTTAGCCAAAGAATTTTTGGAAGATAAGACAATTTGTTCTTTTGAGAGGATAAGACTTTTTGGTCAGTGAAAACTCTGAAGAATTTTCGTATCCCTAGTCACTTATATATAGGCCTTTGATGGCCATTCAAAAACATTTGAAAAGATGTGACTGTTGAGAGTTATTTCAGAAAATTCTCCACTAGTAATCGATTACCATAATGGTGTAATTGATTACACCGTTATTTCTGATGAGTTATGACTCTTCTCTTTTGAAATTTGAATTTTTAAACACTGGTAATCAATTACCAACTCATTGTAATCAATTACATAATTTGAAATTTAAACTCAAATTTCTTAAGGCTGTTTTAAAACGTTCAAAACCTCTGGTAATCGAATACAAGCCTTGTGTAATCGATTACATGCTTTCAAAAATATTTGAAACCATTTAAAACCCTTTCAAAAAGCATATTGGCCACTTGTAATCGATTACATCTTTTGGTAATCGATTACCAGAGAGTAAAACTCTTTCAAAAACATTTTAAGTAAAACTCTAGAAATTATCTTGATCATATTTCTTGGATATCTTGGATTCTTGTCTTGAATAAAACTTGAAAAACGCATTCCTTTGGCATCATCAAAACATTAGGATAGCTTTGCTTCTTCAATCTTCCCCTTTTTGATGATGACAACATTCTGAAATCAAGATAAGCTAACATACTTTTTGATAATGCGTACACACAACCCTTTCTCCCCCTATCTTTTAGAATTTGTGCCTAAGTTGATAAAGTGGATAAATTCTAATAATTTCTAACAACCCATGTTCTTGTTCTCTCCCCCTTTGGCAACATCAGAAAGCCAAAAACGTGAAAAGAACTATGTAATGCAATCAATATCAAACAAAGTCATTCATAAATCAAAGCAAACCACACAAAGTTGTAAACAACCAATTCAAAATCTAAGAGTAAGCAAACACAATCTAAAAATAACCATCCATAATAAAATCCAACAGAATTATAACTAAAGCAATAAAAGCCAGAATACACGGCTGAAATAAAGAATTGCGAGTAATAGTAAGAAGAACTATGGGTCGGCTGGTGGATCAAAGCAACGGCGAATGAAACCCATGTCATCTTCAAGCTAAGTAATACGAGTGTCCATTACTACGAAACGTGCATTCATGGCATCCAGACGACTATCCATGGCATCGAAACGGTCACCGACGAATGTTCGAAGCCCACGAAGTTCAGAAAGGACTTCAGAGCAGAGGAAGCATCTTTCTGTGGCGGAGGTGACGGAGTACGCTCATGTGGTAAGTCTTGTTTCCTAAGCCATTGTCCATCACGATCCTTACAGTAATCAAATGAAGGAACTACACCAGCACCAATGGCAAAAGACCTTTTGACTTGAACAAAAGGTTCATCATCTAGAGGAATTTGAAAATAACGAAGAAAAAGGGTGATCCACTGAGGATATGGAAGAGGTGCATTGGCCCGTAATGCCTTATGCATTCGGTACCTAACCAAGTGAGCTCAGTCGATCTGACGACCGATAAGGAAAGCCAACATCAAAATCAAATCCTCCTCAGAGGCTTGAGCCAGATTAGAAGAACGGGGAAACAAAATTCTAACTATGATGTAGTGGATGATGCAACAATGAAGAGTTAATCATCCGGCAAGCAATCTACCGGTCATATCAGCCTGGTCATTACAGACCATACGGCGAGCATCATGATTAGAATAATCGAACTTCCAGTCATCAACAATGGTATCCTCAAAACGTGCACCTTGACTGGGTAATTTAGTTAATAAAAAGAACAGAGATTGATCAATGATCATAGAAATACCATGCACCTCAGAGTGAATCGTACCATCCTGGATTTTTAAATTACTGTAAAAGACTCTAACTAGTTCAGGATAATAAGGCAATTTTAAGAACATAAAATCAACTAATCCAGAATTTTGAAACACTTGATAGCAGTCAAATGTCTCATCATCAAAGAAAGCTCTAATATGATTTTAGTAGAAAATTGAGAAGAGTACCGTAGACGTTGATCATCTGAAGAAAATAAAGTAGATGATCGTGGAGATGACAAGGGAGGAGGAACTGGTACTGTGGGTGCTTTAGGTGGTCCGTGGCATCGATGGCCAGCAGCGGCGGTGGTGGAGGACGTTCCCTTTCGCTTTTTAGACGATTCTGCCATTTGATGAGTTTTTGACGAATTTCAATTGGTGGAATCGAAAGAGGGTTGAAAAAGATGAAGATTGAGCTTTGTGGGACGGGATTTGGTTAAGAATTGAGGAAGTTATGAAGATTTGAAGAATTTGGGAGAAGGGCGCCGTCACGTTCGAGGCTGTCGTGGTCTGCAACTTCTGAAGTGTGAGATATACATAGAGAATGACACGCTGTAATCGATTATAGGTGCACACAGCTTGCTGGTAATCGATTACAGGCCACCTATTCTTATGTAATCGATTACATGTGATGGTAATGTGATGGTAATCGATTACTAGAACATCATAATAGTCATTTCTTTTAAAATTACCTATGTCTATGCTTAAAAAATCATCTAACTATATCAGTCAACAATAATGATAATCATTCAATTCATCCAAGCAAAAATCAATCACACAATAACACATCAATCAAACACAATCAAAAACTTACAATCAATCAATCATCAAACACAAATACTACTAATTAAATTAACAATTATAAATAACCACTAATAACACACACGAAATTTGGCTCAAGGTAATCCTATTTATCATGATGAGGATAAAAACTTAGTAGATTACCTATTATCTAGATCATTGATATCTAAGAGACCTAATTCTCTCCTAATAGCAAAGAATGATTCCTTAGGGAGAGAATTTGTAAAGATATCAGCAAGCTGATTCTTTGTATCAACAAATTCTAAAACACAATCTCCCTTTTGAACATGGTCTCTTAAGAAGT
The DNA here is from genome assembly GCF_000004515.6 of Glycine max. Taxonomy (NCBI): domain Eukaryota; kingdom Viridiplantae; phylum Streptophyta; class Magnoliopsida; order Fabales; family Fabaceae; genus Glycine; species Glycine max. The sequence goes on along the minus strand of NC_016088.4, from coordinate 3,788,913 downwards.
GATGTCTAATTTCTATATGTTTAGTGCTAGAGTGCTGAACAGGATTCTTGGAAAGATTTATAACACTCGTATTATCACATCTTATAGGAATATGGTCAAGTAATATTTCATAGTTAGAGAGTTGTTGCTTCATCCAAAGAATTTGAGCACAACTACTACCAACAGAAATATATTTCGCTTCTACAGTAGATAGAGTAACACTATTTTGTTTCTTACTATGCCAAGATACTAGAGCAGAACCAATGAACTGACAAGTTTCACTAGTGCTCTTTCTATCCGTTATAGAACCGGCAAAGTCTGAATCAGAATAACCTATTAAAGTGCATGTGAAATTCTTAGGATACCATAAACCTATATTCATAGTGTCTAACAAATATCTTATGATTCTTTTAACGACACTAAAATGTGATTGTTTGGGATTTGATTGAAATCTAGCACACATACACACACAACATTATATCAGGTCTGCTAGCAGATAAATAAAAAAGGGATCCGATCATACCTCGATATTGCTTAAAGTATTGAGATGTTTAAGCAGAGAATGACAACCTAAGGTAACAACCATTACTGAATCACGAGATTTAACTACTAGTAGACCCTTCTTTATACATCCATTATTGAGTCACGAGATTTAATTGCTAGCAGACCCTTCTTTATACAGTCATTACTGAATCGATTACAAGTGAAAAAATTCAGAAAAAACTTTTTGAAAAGACACATCTCTTCAAACCATTTTGAAAAGGCACGAAGGGTCAATATATATGTGTGTGTATGACTTCAAAAAGCAAGGGAAAAATATTTCAAGAGAACTTCATTGTCAAATGCTCTCTCAACAACTCTTGGACAAATACTTGAAAATTTATTAAGAATTCATCCAGGAACTTCAATTGTAATATCCTTCTCTTAAAGAGAGAATTCTTCTTCTTCTTCTTCTTATTCAAAGAGATTGATTAAGGAATTGAGGATCTCTTAAGTTGTAAGGATTCCTGAACACAAGGGATGGGTTGTCCCTGTGTGGTTCAAACTTTGTAAAAGGGTTTTTACAAAGAGAGTGGAAAATCTCAAGTGGGTTGCTTGAGGACTGGATGTAGGCACGGAAAGTAGCTGAACCAGTTTGTATTTTTCTCTTCCCTTATTTCATTTATTTTATTGCAATCAATTTTGTCTTGCATGTTTAAAGAACATTATTAAATTGATTGTTGCTTCTTCTTCTGCATTCTGAGCCTATCATTCAGAAGGGGGGTCAAAAGTTTGTTTGTGGGAAATTAATTCACCCCCTTCTTAAGATAACCGAGGCCATTTGTCCAAAAATCAACATACTCCTCGTGACGAATAGGAACTCCGACGTCGGCAAGTTCATCAACATATCCTTTGATTTTGCACAAGTACTCATCCATCGATTTGCCGTCAAGAGTAAAAGCACGCATCGCAGTGCAAAGCTGACGCGCACGGGACTTTGTATGAAGGCTAAAGCACTCATGAATCTTCTCCTAAACTTGATAAGAGTGATTCGAGCCAAGAACACATGATAATATAGATTTCGAAAGAGTCGATTGTAGCCAAACAAGGAGTGTTTGATCTTGAACCTCCCGGGCTTCATAGTCAGGGTTGACGCAATCAACAATTTGATCGTCCTCCGTGAGATAGCGAGGTGGAATGATGGGATTGACGGCGAAACGCTGCAACTTGTATGATTTGATAACTGGTTCAACATGTTGACATCAGTGAAGATAATTCAAGTCATCAAGTTTTTTGGCAATGGAGTTGGGAAACGACTGAGAAACAAAGTTCGAAGGAGCGGAAGCCATGAAAGCAATGAACTAGACCTTGCGAAGGGACGATGATTACAATAAAATGGCTTTAGATACCATTTTCGATAAAATGAGAAAGAGAAGGAGAGAAAACTAAAGAAAAATGTAACTGATATTGTTGTGATCTGAAATGTTAGTTAGAGTTAGTTACAATAAAGGTATATATAGACCTCTGACCTACTAAACTAACACTAACAGATTCTGACTCCCTAATCCTAGCGAGGTGCAGTTAGTCAAAGCTAACAGCCCTTACAAACATATAGTCTGCTGTCTAACACTAGAGGGGTGTTGTTAGCAAAAGCTAACAGCCCTTACAATCATTTTACAAAACTGTTTTCACAGTTGCACAATTACGTACGCTAATACTTGGAAAAATAATCATTAAAGAAGCTCTTATCTCCTAAAATATTCCTATTTCCAACAGAGAGAATTGGTTAACACAAGGAATAATTTTTCAACCAATGTATGAGTTATATTCTTAATAGCTCAATAAATGCATGGGAAATGATTAATATCTGATTAATAGACTTCACAATAAATTTACTGTATAAAAGAAAATTATTATTTAATACATTAAAAGTGATCATATGTTTCTTATAATTAGGAAAAAAAAAAAAATACTACCATTTGTGTTCTGTCTGTGAGCACATCCTAAATATAAATTGTTATAAAGATTGCAGAGGAAGTGAGTTTTGCTGCAAATGGTATAACTGCAGCTGGATTGAGAGCTTTTGATGGTGTTCTTCAATCAAACATCACATTGAAGACTCTTGATCTTTCAGGAAACCTTGTTGGAGATGAAGGTGCTAAGGTCAGTTCCAAGGGGTTTAGATGTATTACGCACTTCTATGAATTCAAGATTTGAGTTAATTACTGTTGGGATTCCTCTATTTTATCTAATTATTGAAAGGTCCTTATAATATATTTTTGGATGATTTTTATAAAGGCCGTGTGTGTATATACACTTTTATCTGTTTGGGTGATGGGGTAGTGCAGATGAGGAGTACAATTGATTATTATAGGCTTATTTGTTCACTGTTTCAGCTTGTTTAATTATCGGCTATCCTATATCAAGCATATACAGGATGACTGGAATAGCTATTACACAATGTTCCTCTCTCTATAATACTGTATTTGCTAAAATATATTCATTTTTTATGCCGTAAAGAACAACGACGAAGAAGCTTATGGCTTAACTAACCATGATGATTATTAGAATTATGTAGATATGTTTATAACCCACCTCCATCCTCTCTCAAACAGATAAAAGAAAATAAATTTGTTAACAGTTACTGCTGATCTTTCTCATACACTTAGGTTTAACTATTGTATTCAACTATTGACTATCAATATCCTATTCATTCTTTACAGTGCTTATGTGACATATTGGTGAATAACTCTAGCATTGAGAAGCTCCAGCTAAACAGTGCTGACTTGGGTGATGTGGTTAGCTTGCTGATCCGTATTTTTCATATAATGCCTCCCATATGGCACTAAGAAATGCTTACTGTGTTATGCAGGGTGCAAAAGCAATTGCTGAAATGTTGAAGAAAAATTCAAGTTTGCGGGTTCTTGAACTTAACAATAACATGATTGAATATTCTGTATGCAATTTACCTAAGCTTATTCTAAGGCCATAGTTGCCTGAGTGTCTAAATCTTATTTTGATTTGTTTCTTGGAAATGGAGGCAGGGATTTTCAAGTCTGGCCGGGGCACTTCTTGAGAATAACAGTATACGAAATATACATCTCAAGTGAGTAAGAATTGTCACATTAAGTATTCTCTTCAAAAAAATTCTCCCCCAATTCTCCCTGTGGGAAATTTTGAGGGAATGATAGTTTGATTTATGATGTTCATGCTTTTGATGTTGCATTTACCCTAGGAATTGTTTCATGAGTAAATCTTTAACAGCTCATTACTTAATCTTTTCCTCTTTTGTGAATTCTTTTGACATCATCACTATTCTAGTGGCAATTATGGTGGGGCTTTGGGGGCTAATGCATTAGCTAAAGCACTTGAGAGCAACAAGTCAATAAGGGTACTATTCTTATTTTCTTTTGAATTAAATGCCCAACATTACATTCATCCCTTTAAGTTCTTGGTATCGCTTTCAGAATTCCCACCTTGGCCATTAGATCTTGTTATCTTATCCAGTTCCAAAACACGTTTCATATAGCAGTGTTATTAACTTATTATGTATTTCCTTACAGAACACCTCAAATTCTGTAGCATATCTAAGAAAAATTGAGCAATAACCTTTCAAGATGTATTCTCTTATCACAATGACAATGCTGCTGCATCCACTAGAAGCATATCTGGTTGTATGCAGCCTTAAACAAGCATGATTTACCCTGAACCTCAGTATATGGACAGGAACTTCATTTGCATGGGAATTCTATTGGAGATGAAGGAATCTGTTCTTTGATGACAGGGTTATCTTCACATAAAGGTTAACTTGTACTAATTTCTGATATTGACTGATCATGTGTCATTTATGCTTGTAATGTTCCACTTTAATATTTTACTATTAACTGACAAGCAATATTTGTTCTCAAGGGAAACTTACACTTCTAGACATAGGCAACAACTCATTAACAGCTAAAGGTTCATTCCATGTCGCTGAGTATATTAGGAAGAGCAGAAACCTTTTATGGTTGAACCTTTACATGAATGACATTGGTGATGAGGTATTCTATCTCAAACTTGTCCCCTATTTCACATAGTGTGATTATCATAAATCTTATCAAAATTTTCAGTGTGAAGTCATGCAATGAATAGGATCCTTAAGATGCTTAAGAATAGATACATGATATTTATTATCAGTAATCTAGAATATGATGTTTAAACTAGTTTTGTGTATCTGCAACAAGTTGAATAGTAAATTGATGTGTATACTATACTCAGAAATAACCATGTGTGCACTCTTTTGTCTCATTTAAGTGTACAAGTAGTCAGGGAGGATTGATGGCTGGTAGTTGTACCTTAGAAAACTTACTTTTTCGTTTTCCCTTTATATTAACAGTAACAACTACTGCAACAAATTTAATAGTTCTGCAGAGATAGATTCTTAAGAGGACAATGAGTTTTGATTATAGTCATTAAACTGATTGTGTATAACATGTCAGGGAGCCGAAAAAATTGCAGTTGCTTTAAAGGAAAATCGGTCAATATCAACGTTGGATCTGGTAACAAGATCTCTTTTTTTTTTTTTTTTTTTACCTTTTAGTTTGTATTCTGTACGTTCCCTGCCATGTCACTGCCCTTGCTCTGGCCATTAACTAAAGAAAGAACTAAAACATGGAGGCAGTAATACTATTGCTTGGGACATGACTTGCCTGAGTTGATATTGCAGGGGGGAAATAACATTCACGTTGATGGCGTTAATGCCATTGCTCAAGTTTTAAAAGATAACTTAGTTATTACCACTGTAAGCCTCTACTTTAGTTTCTCATCTTTGTTCTGTTGTTTGTCTTTTCTATACACTGACAGATTTTATCTCATTCTTAGTTAGAACTTAGTTATAATCCCATTGGACCAGATGGAGCCAAGGCCTTGGCTGAAGTTCTCAAGTTTCATGGGAACATAAAAACCCTTAAGCTTGGTTGGTGCCAGGTAACCTTTTCACCATGAATTACCTGTAAATTGTTTGTAATAACTTTTATTTGTAACATTGGATAACTTTATAGATAGGAGCAAAAGGGGCAGAGTGCATTGCAGATGCTTTAAAATACAATACCACCATATCGATTTTGGACTTGCGAGCAAACGGTCTAAGAGATGAAGTTTGTTATCCGTACCTTGAGTCATTTTACCCTTTAATCATTTTTTCAAATCTTCATCAGTCAATCTTAGGATGTTATTGTTTTATGAATCAACTATTGCAGGGTGCACAGAGCCTGGCTCGCAGCTTGAAAGTGGTTAATGAAGCTTTAACCTCTCTAGATTTAGGATTTAATGAAATAAGGGTATGAATGTGTTCTTTTGTATTTTTGGTTCATAACCCATGGAAATTATATCATCTCTAATGCCATAGTTGTCTGATTCACAGGATGATGGAGCTTTTGCTATTGCTCAAGCACTCAAGTCTAATGATGATGTAGCTGTCACATCACTAAACATTGCCAGTAACTTCCTAACAAAATTTGGGCAGGTGATGTATTTTGTGCTATTGCTTAGTTTACCTCTCCTTTTATTTTGTTTTCATGGATCTGAATATACTTCACATTCAGGGTGCTTTGGCTGATGCGAGAGACCATGTTTTGGAGATGACCGAAAAGGAAATCAACATCTTCCTCTAGAAGACACTATATTCTGCGATAAATTCTTGATATAAACTAGAGCAGGTTTATTATTATTGCATATAAGCTGCCGGCAAGTACTGGTAGTGGTAAGAGCTCGTTCACATAATTTTTTTGAGTTCTGACCATTCAGTGAGTGAAGTATAGAAATTCGTGTACTGTAGCCTTAAATTGTTGATGTTGAAACCGTTAACAGTTGCATATTCTATTGATCTCTTGGATGATATAGCTCATCCACAAAAGTGAATTTGTTAAGATTATTGTTATCATTCTTGGTATAGTTTTTATAAGTTACAAGCATGATAGCTTGTCAGCAAAGAGGCATCACATGTAGTTTGCCTTTGCTAATGGTAGATTTTTTCTTTTGGACCTTTTGTTGCCAAGTTATATAGAATTGTCTAATGGGTGTTTTGAGAAGACTTTGTATTATTATTTTATTATGTGGCAAATTTTATTGTACACATGAAATTTCAGGAATGCATTATCTGACACATTGTTCATATTGGTTACTCTTTAAAACACTATTGAGTACCCAAAACAATATTAGAATGGCTAAAACAAACTGACAAGGAATAAAGCAGAAAGATTTTTTTTTACAGGAACTAAAATTCAAACAAAATATTAGAGGCCAAAGCAAAATACAATTATATTTCAAGGAAAAAAAATTATTTAAGCTTAAAATTTATAATATTTTCATATATGTTTTCATTTCATTTGTAACGTTTTTTTAGGTGTATTTGTAACATGTTAGTTTGTGTATGTTTATTTAATCCATATCTATAATATTTTTTTCCTATACTTGTAATTTCAACTAATACTTAAACATAAAATTTCAAATAAATTTCTAATCAATGTCCACTCTTCTGCCATGCCGGTTGGCCCACCACATTAAAAAATCTAATAATACATTTCTTCTCGGGTTGGGTGCATTGTTGACTTTCCAAGTGTATCCAAAACGTCTTCTCTGCAGTGCTATCTCTTACTTGACCATACCATTCTATTTCTGAAGCACACAACACAATCTCTCTTGCATTTTCATTTTGTGAGATACAACTTGGAAGATGGCTGAGGCTGTATTCAAAGTTGTGCTTGAAAATTTGAGCTCCCTCGCAGCAACAGAGCTGGGAACACTTCTGGGTTTCAATGGAGAAAAGAAAAAGCTTCACAACATGTTCACTGCAATCAAGGCCAAGTTTCAAGATGCTGAGGAGAAACAATTCTCAAATGAAGCTATCAAGGATTGGCTGGGAAAGCTAACAGATGCATCTTATGAGCTGGATGACGTGTTGGAGGAATGTGCCTATGAAGAATTGTGGTTGGAATATGAAGTCAAGTGTTGTCTATCTGAAATGGTACTAAGCTCTTCCTTATCCTCTTTTCAAGCCATGCATCTTTGTTTCCGTTACAAAATTGCAAAACGAGAATGAAAAGTATAAGTGAGAGATTAGATCAAATCGCTAAAGAAAAGGACCAGCTTGGTTTGACTTCCATATTTCAAGAGAGAATCACTGGAGTCCCTGAGTGGCACCAAACCATCTTGTCCATCACTGATCAAAAAGTCTATGGAAGAGAAGAAGATACAAAAAGAATTGTAGACTTTTTGATTGGTGATGCAAATTTTCCTTGCTCTGAGAATTTATTAGTCTATCCTATTTTCCGAGTAGGTGGACTTGGAAAAACAACACTTGTCCAACACATCTTCCATCATGAGAAGGTAGTCAACCACTTTGAAATAAAACGTTGAGTGCGTGTTTCGGAAAATTTCAGTTTGAATAGAATAATGAAAACTATCATCGAAGCATCGCTTCGACAACCTTGTGAGGACTTGGGTCTGGAGTCACTACAATGTAAACTCCAAGATCTGCTTCGAGGAAAAAATATTTGCTTGTTTTGGATGATGTGTGGGAAGATAAGCCATATAACTGGGAGAGGTTGAAATTTGTACTGGCTTGTGGGGCAAAGGGTTCTTCCATACTGGTTACTACTCATCTTTCAGAGGTTGCAACAATCATGAGAACAATAATGCATCCTCCTCATGAATTAACAAAGTTATCTAACAAAGATTATTGGGAATTGCTTAAAGATTGAGCCTTTGAATCAAATAAGGAGAACAAGAAGAGCACGAGGTCATAGGGAGGGAGATAGTAAAGAGATGTGGAGGTGTGCCTCTTGCAACAAAAGCAATAGGAGATCTCTTACATTCTAAAAGAAATAAAATCAGCGGCGTAGTGTTTTGGAAAGCAACCTTTCGAATTTATCAGACAACGAAAACTCCATAATGTCTGTCTTGAGATTAAGTTATTTGAACCTACCAATAAAACATAGACAATGTTTTTGTGCAATATTTCCGAAAGATAAAGAAATAGGGAAGCAATGTTTAATTGAACTTTGGATGGCTAATGGATTCATTTCATCGAATGGATTGTTAGATGCTGAAGATGATGGTGATGGAGTGTGGGATGAACTGTATCGAAGATCATTTTTTTCAGGATATTGTGAAAGATGATGGGCAAAGTTGAAAGCTTCAAAATGCACGATCTTTTTCATGATCTTGCACAACTGGTTGCAAAATATGTTTGTTGCAATATAAATGACAACGATGTAACTACTTTGTCTGAACAAATCCACCATGTTTCATCTAAGAAAGCTTATTTAGTCCAGTTGCATCGAGTCAAATCTTTGAGGACCTATATATTATAAGATCACTTTTTCTATGCTTACCGAGTTTCTTCTGATATGTTGAAATGTTATTCTTTGTGGGTACTTGACTTTGTGGAAAGAGAAAAGTTGCCATCTTCAGTTGGTGATTTAAAACATTTAAGGTACTTGAATCTTTCTCATGGTTGCTTCAGAACTCTTCTAGACTATTGTACTTGTCTCAAGATGTTGCCTAATAGTTTGATACGCGTAAAATCTCTACAACAACTATCTTTGAATAAGTGCCACGCTCTATCAAGCTTGCCTCCTCGTATAGGAAAGTTGACTTCCCTAAGGATTTTAAGATATTACATAGTTGGCAATAAAGAAGGGTTCCTTTTGGCAGAATTGGGACCATTGAAGCTAAAAGGAGATCTTCATATTGAGAATATGGAGAAAGTAAAAAGTGTAATGGATGCCAAAGAAGCCAATATGTCGATGAATCAACTCAATAAGTTGACGTTGTCATGGCAAATATATAATAAAAAAGAGTGGGAATTACAAGAAAATATTGAGGAGGGGTTCTTGAAGTGCTTGAATCTAAGCCCAACAACTTCAAAGTTTGAGCGTGGAAGGATATAAAGGTGCCCATTTCCCACAATGGATGTCTAGTCATTCTCTTAAATATTAATCTTATATGGTGGTGGCGCTGCAAAAGTTGCGTACAACTTCCAGTGTTGAATAAACTACCTTTTCTAAAGAGTCTAAGGATATCTGAGGTGATTAATATAAAATACATATACGAGGAGTGCTATGATGGTAGAGAAGTTTTCAAGACTTTAGAATATCTTTCACTCTCTTCTCTGCTAAATCTAACAAGGTTATCAAGGGAGAATGGGGAAAACATGTTCCCACGCTTTTCCACAATATATATTTTTGAATGTCATAAATTTTTGGCGAAGGAAGTATTGGTGCAAGAGTTGCACTCTCTTAAGAAATTAAAAATTTATGGGTGTGGGAAGTTCAATGTGTTGGCAAGTTCTCATTGCCTGACTTGTCTTGAGGATTTGACATTTGACAATTACAGAGAGGTGGAAGGTTTACAACATCTGACTGCCATGAAGAATTTAACAGTTTATGATCTTCGAAACCTAGAATCCTTGCCTGGCTGCTTGGGAAACCTTTCCTTGTTGAAGTCCTTAACATTAAAGGATCTTCCGAAGCTAGAATCTTTTCCTGATTGTTTTGAAAACCTTCCCTTGCTTCTCAAATTGACAATTTTGCGGTGTCCCAAGTTGAGATGTCTTTCAGAGAGCCTAAGCTTTAACAATATGAAAATTTTGTGGATTATCTGTTGTTGTCCTAAGTTAAGGAAGCGATCTGAGAAGAAAACGGGAGAAGACTGGCCAAAAATAGCTCACATTTCCCTTATTCACATGTGAGGAGTTAGAAAAGCTATTTCAGAATTATGATTGGTGTGGCTGTCCAGGTATATTGTGAATCCAACTCCTTCCTCTCTCTCTCTCTCTCTATATATATATATATATATATTGTTATTGACATTTGTGTTCAGGAGTTAGAGAAGTGATGTTAGAATTGAATTGAATGTTCTAATTTCGATTGATGCCATTGCCAGACTTCTTCTTGCAAACCAGAGGAAGAACATAGTTCTTAAAATTTAAAGAATCAAAATTATTTTTTTTCCCAAATTTTACGATTTAAAATATTGGAACACACATTTCTCTTTTTGTCAACCCTTAATTCTAACATGATGGTCAATGTTTTGCAAAGCAAGCTTTTGGAGTTGTCAGATAACGAAAACTCCATAATGTCTATCTTGAGATTAAGTTACTTGATCCAACCAATAAAACTTAGACAATGTTTTGCTTTTTGTTCAATATTTCCCAAAGATGCAGAAATAAGGAAGCAATATTGAATTGAACTTTGGATGGCTAAGGGGTTAATTTCATCAAATGGAAAGTTAGATGCTGAAGATGATGGTGATGGGGTGTGGGAGGAGTTGTATTGGAGATTGTGACATCTTTTACCATGACATATATGTAAATAAGAAAAACATATAATAATGCAGAATTTAATTAAATCAATTTTATTTAAATCATGTAAACAAATTCACATGGGTAAAAGGTCGTTTCACTGTTACCAAATAAAACTTATTAAAAATATCTCTGGCTCAAAACAAGACTGTCTAAGTTTACAAAAGAACTCAAGTTAAGCAGTAGAATAAAATAAAGTAAAATAACATGTTCATAACATCATACAATTGAAACAGAAATTCATGCTCCAATGTCACACTCTATTAGAGCATTGTGTCTCAATGTCTTCTAATACAAAATTCTTTAAAGTCATCCACCTAGTCATCTGCTCCTACGAACACAAGGTTCGAAATCATCATGGGATTCAAAGACAAACAACAAACACAAGGTTCGAAATCATCATGGGATCCAAAGACAAACAACACATAGGGAGTGAGTTATCACATTCCTAAACAAGTAGAGATAAACGAAGACACATATATATAATATGAGTATAATCACTCATTGTGTAACATCACTTGTGCCAAAGATTTAATCACAAGATCACATTTCACACCTTCACATTAATCACTTTCAAAATAACACATCTCAAGTACAATACAACATCTCACACTCATAATTCATTACTCATCATCACGTAACAAGTTACGATGATCATTACATAAATGTTATGCAATAGATACACTAAGACTCGATTCTATATGCAATATGGTATCATGTTACTGAAAAACTTCGTCGGGCACCTAAGAGTAAAACCACTAGTAAGTCAGGTCACTATCACTAGGTAAAATCACAGGGAGCCTACTCAGGGTTACGCTATTTTGCGAGAATGCTCCAACTTGGGATCGACACATGCTTAAAGGAGTACTCAAATCAGGTGTGTTTACCCCTAAGGCCTAGACTCTGAAGAGTTCGTTAAGGTCTCTCCCTCTTGATTCAAGTTCAACCCAAAAAACATTTTAACAAATAGACTCTATCTATGAATTATACAAAGACACGACTCCTTAATTATAATCAAAATAATTTTAATTCATCGCGCCTCAAAGTGATTAAATTCGTCGGGTTCCCATAGTGGATCCCATCACAATACTTGTCGCGCATTAACTCGTCGTCCTTAAAGGGTCTTATAGTCGTGTGATTGTATGGTTCATAACTCACAACTCAATGCTTATAATATCTCAATACACATGTATCTTACAATTCAACACATTCAATTTATCACATACACTCAATCTCAATCACAATGTTATAATCCCAAAATTACATGTTATCACACCTTATGAATCATATACACATCACACAATATTAATATATACATGGCACAAACATAGACTTTACCTATAAACTATGCAATACACACAACTACTTAATTATTTTTAAAATCATTTTAACTCGTTGTGCCTCAAAGTGATTCAACTCGGCGGGTTCCCACAGTAGATCCCATCATAATACTCGTCACGCATTAACTTGTTGCTTTTAAAGGGTCCTACAGTTATGTGATTGTAAGGTTTGTGACACCCTCTACCCCGACATACATATAATCAAGAAAAAGATATAAAAATATGAAATTTTATTAAATCAATTTTTTTCAAATCGCTTAAACAAATTCACGTGGGTAAAAGGAGGTTCACATTCACTTCATTGTTACCAAATAAAACTTATCAGAAACATTTTCGGCTCAAAATAAGGTTGTTCAAGTTTTCAAAAGAATTCAAGTTAAGCAGCAAAATAAAATAAAGTAAAATAACATATTCAGAACATCATGTCCCAATGTCACATTCTATCAGAGCGTTGTGTCTTAGTGTCCTTTAGTGCGAGGCTCTTTAAAGCCATCTACCTAACCATCTGCTCTCACGAACACAATGTTCGAAATCATCACAGGATCCAAACACAAATATCACATAGGGAGTGAGTTATTACATTCCAAATTATAGAGAGAAACGGGACAACATGTAGATATACATATCATATAATATAAGTATAACAAGTTTAACTTAGCACAATTTACATCATTTTATCACTCATTTCGTAACATCACTTGTCCTAAGGATTTAATCAAAAAATTACATTTCACACTTTCACATTAATTGGGTGTTTAGAACAATAAATCTTAAGTACAACATAATATCTTACACTTACACAATTCACTACCCGCTATCACACAACAAGTCACAATGATAATTATACAAGCATTATGCAACAGATATACTAAGACTCAATCTTATATGCAATGTGGTACCATATCAGTGAAAAACAATATCAGGGCGCCTAGGAGTACATAAAAATACACACCACACAATGGGTATATCAGGTCACTCTCACTAGGTAAAATCATAAAGTGACTAGTTAGGGTCACTCTGTTTTGCAAGAATGTTCCAACCATATGGGATCAATATAAGCTTAAAGGAGCACTCAAACCGAGTGTATTTACCCCCAACGTCTAGACTCTGAAGAATCCGTTAGGACTTCACCTTCCTGATTCAGGTCCAACCCCTAAAACAACTTTTGCACGCAGACACTGCTCATGAATTATACAACATCCACGACCTTACACTTGTTTTTAAACACGTTTAACACATTACACTACAGTTTAAGACCTTTGATTCCTAACTTGGAACCCTACACTTTCCTATTAACACCTCGCACATTGTGCTACAATTTAACACCTTAGGTTCCTAACTTGGAACCCTACACTTTACTTTTAACACCTCATGCATAAAACACTTTTCTCAAGGTAAACATTGGTCGGGTTATTGTATAATTCATAACTCACAACACACAAGTAATTGTCACATCAAGTGCTAACCATACACTTATTCACAATCATACATCATGTCCACAATTTAATATCTCACAATGTCAAAATCTATCATCACATTTTACATGTATATTACAAATTAACACATGTTCAACTTTGCACTTATATTCAATCTCAATAACAATGTTATAATCTCAAATCAATATGTTATCTCACAATTCATCACATATTCAATTTACCACTTACACATAATTTCAATCACAATTTCATGATCCCAATATAACAATTTATCACGCTAATCTAGTAAGTCTTATCCAAAACAAAAAAAAAATATAATCATACATGAAGAATTACAATACAATAAGCATCCCAAAATAAATCTCAATTTGATCCTCTAAGGATTCCTACACATGTTCATTCTAACTCCAATTGCGATAAACTCATCCCTTACCTCTAAGCGGGCTCACATGTGTAGTTCGGCAGTGATAGCAGTGTCTCTAGCGGTTTCCTAAGATTCCTCAAACTTTTCCTCGGGTTGCTCTGTTAGGATTTTCAAGCGTTAGAGAGAAGGAAAAGGGATCGAAACCTTCATTTCACTGTTTGCGTGCAAGGAGAATTTCCCCCTCCACAAATATTATTTCACATATCCTAACGGTCGAGATAAGAAAAACTTATTTTCAAACCTGGTGTTCAAATTTCACAATGATTTGACGATTAAAAAGTTTGGGATCATAGTTTTATTGGAACAGATTTGGGTGTAAGCGAGAAAGAAAGAGAGCTCTATGCGAGGGATATTTCTCTCACCGAAAATATTATTTCACAAATCTCAACGGTGCAGATGTGAGAAAATGAGTTCCAAAGCTGGTGTTTAAATTTACGACGATCCAACGGTTAAAACATCTGGGATCGTAATTTTACTAAGATATGTTTGAGTGTATGAGAAAGAAAAAAGAATTTTGGGAGAGGGGAAAGAGAAAACGAATTTGAGAGGATGAGAGAGCATAGAGTATCGTAAATGTAAAACTGACTTAGTATGTCTCTATTTATAAGTATAGTATTCTCAGCCTATTATTTATCTATTCTTCTTTATTTTATTGTTTTATAAAAAAAAACTCTATTTTACTCTCTATCAAATGAATAAATAAATTATCATTTTTATTTTCTAATAACATATATTTATTTTATTTACCTTAAAATTATTATTTTAATTAATAAAAAATATGTCTCCTTATTTATTTAATTACAAAAATCTCATTATTTTTGTAAAATTCTATTTATTTTAAATAAAATCATTTTTAATTTATTTTACGAAGAATGAGATATTACACAGTTCATAACTCACAACTCAATACACTTATCTTAAAATTCAACACATACTCAATTTATCACTTATACACATTCTCAATCATAATTTCATTATAACAATTTATCATATCTCACCCCACAAGGGCATTGGATAGAAAACTCCAAGTAGATTGGGCCAGAGATGCAAGAGAAGGCCCTAGGGTTCTTATGAGCCTTAGTATTTTAATTTTATATATTATATTTATCTTTTAAAATAATACTTGTGATTAAGTGACAATAATTTTTTTTATCTATATTAAGATATTCATATTATTTATTATAATATAGATAAAAATAATGTCGATAAATCACATACATAAATAATTTAAAAAATAAAAAATACTATTATTTTATTTAATTATGTATCTTTACCATATAATTTAATTCTTTGAAAGAATTACGTACTTGATTAAATAAAGTTAAATATAAATAAAAATAATATTATAAAAAATAACAAGAATATCTTAATATAGATAAAATAAAATGTTGTTGTTAAAGCACATATAAAAATATTTTAAAAGATAATAAAATGTTATTATTTTATGAAATTATAATTTATATAAAAAATATACTTTAAAAATAAAATTTATATTATATCTTTACTGTATAAAATATGTTTTTAATAATATGATAAAAATACATAATATTATAAAAATATAAAATAAAAATAAAGCTTATATAATTATATATATTCTAATTTATGCAAAAATAGAATTTTATCTTATACATGATATTTTAAAAGATAATATATAAGATTATAAAAATATAATAAATTAAAAAATAATAAATTTAAATTTTAAACTATTTTTGTATAAAATTTACATTAATAATATATTTTGCATCAAATATTTAAATGATCATATAAATATAAGATAAAGAAATATGTTATTTACTTTAAGGATTATAATTTTAGGTCTAACTCAAACATTTAAAATTTAATAATTAGGGAGTTGATTTTATTTGGTGAAATAGACTTTCTTAAAATATTTAAATTCATCTATTTATTCAAATAAATTTTTAGAAATCTTAATTTAACTTTTTCTATTAAGGTTATGTTTGAAACTAAAGAAGTAGCAAAGAAGAGAGATGAAGAGGAAAAAAATTCAGATTCTCAAGATATTTCACCGGTTTGACAAGAGAGAAATGGATAAGAAATATGTTTTTCTACTTTTTTTCATTTGATTTAATAGGGCTAAGAAATTTGATAAATATTAATAACTATCGGATAGAGTATTAGGATAAAAAAAGTTCATTAAATAATAAATTATTAATTTTAAGTCATCTTTAACAATGAATTAATATTTTAAAATGTTTTTTTTATTCTTGATAAACCATAATTTATATATAGAGAAGCACTAACATTGATAGTAATAACAACATGAAATAATTAAAAGTTATCCGTACAAGTGATTTAACACTTAAATCACTTAATTATGATTTATGTTTGATTCCTGATTTGGACATTAAGTTAAAATTAAAGGTATTATTTTACCTGAAAAGGAGTTGACATAGTGGGATAGGATTAAACCTCTTGTTTATATATAAAAGTTAACAACATGAAATAATTAGAAGAAAAAAAAAATAATAACATGGAATGTTGATATGACAACTCATCATCGTGACCCAATCCATACGCGTAGGTAATAATGTAATATACACCTCACTCTTATGTCGTCAGCTATTTGCCTCAGCATATACGTCATCAACTCTCTTTCAATTTGAAGTGTTTCATTTTTACTTTTTTCCTTTTTTGTCTAAAGTCTAAACTCTAAGTTTAAACCAAACAATGATAAAGGCAATCCGCAGTCCAGATTTGGTGTTTTGATATCAGTATTTTAAAATAAAGGCTATTAAGTTAAAAAAAATGAAATTGTTCTTTAAAATATAACATTATGTATATAGATGGCGTTAAATATTAATTTTTAATAATTTTAAATAATAAATATAAATAATATAAAACACACTATTTTTTAAACTTTTTAATTACTTGAAATATGTTAATTTAATATTTTTTAAATGATTTTTTTTATATTTTAGCATAAAATATATTTTTTTGTCTTTACTTATATCTTGATTTCTATTTTTAGTCTCTCGTTTTTTTGTTTCATTTTATTTTTATTATGACGCCAATACAATAAAAACATAAAGGAAGAATTCTAAATAAATGGTGAAAATAAAAAGTTAAAAACTCATAAAGTTACGACTAAGAAAAAAACAGCTCTATTTTGAAAAGCAAAAAGTTTGAGGTTAATTATTTATTTATCTCGTCAAACATATTTAAATAACATGTTAAACATAAATTAGTCAAACAAACTTATTATTCAAACAATTTTATAAAATCAGCCAACCTTTTAAACTAATTAAATAAATTAAGAAGTGAATTTATCTACCTTATAAAACAGCTCAGCCTAAGAACAATAGTCAATGAAATCGAAGTGATTTTGATTTTGAACATTTGACACGACAACTGCCGTGCTGGAATTAAGCACAAAAGTGCAAGTTGATCATCTTAGAAACAAGCTTGTCTGGCAACTGAAAGGATCAGCATAGATGTCAATAGATTTAACCTTTTGTGTCTTTGACTTGTAATACCAAAAATGGTTGCAAGTTAATAATTAGAAGGATGTGAACGTGGATTGGTTTATTGAATGGGAAAAATCAAATAAAGCAAATGGCAAATATTTAAATTTGATTCTGAATAGAGAAATGATTCAAGAGTTGAGATTCAAAAAATTTATAATTTTGATTATGAGTTTATTTTGCTTCACTATGTGATTTTTTTTTAAAAAAATTCCAGGAGGATTATAAGAGTTTATTTCAAGTTTTATAAAATTATTTTCTGGAATGAACTTGAAAATATTGCATTCTCATATATATATATATATATATATATATATATATATATTGTGAGTTTTAAAGGATTTTTTCCGGACATGCATATATAGCAATCCTATATATACTAATATATTATTTTTAATATGATATAGGAATAGGAATAGATAGCAATTGCATAATTACATTTTTTCTAAGTATATCTTCAATCTCAAACAAATTAACAAACAAACCGACATTGAGGTGCAATTCCTTTATTTTTTTAGGCACGATGTCTCATCAGTTTTATAATGTATGGGTCTTGTTCAATCCCAACAAATGATAATTATCTTTCGACAGTCTTTTGAAGCAAACGAAGCATATATTTTCTGGTGTATAATGGCCTATGGCAACACCATTATATTTTTATAATTTTGCAAAGAATTAGTGTGATAATTCATAATTTTTGTAGTACACAGAAAAGTTTCCCTTTTTCCTTTTCTCCAAAATTAAGCCACAATATAAACAGAGAGACATAAAATAAAAAGAAAAGTAGGTAATGTCCTATAATAGTCAAGGGGCCCCTTTTGATCGATTCTGGCAACGTAAACCAGTCGACACCACATTCAAAGATTTGCATCAAATAAATGTGGCCACTGGTCATCACCGTCAATTCCTAAAAGCAATTATTCATCACACAAAAGTTGCTTCTAATTACCCTTTTCGTACATTGTTCTGTTCTCTCGAGTTGTTGCTGCCACAAATTATGCAGAATATAATTTTCACGGAATGATGTATACACGTATGCATGTGATAATAAATTATGTTGGTATAGAAATAGAATAAAGAATAAATAATAATAATAATAATAATAATAATAATAATAATAATAATTAAGTTTACATAGTAAATTCTAATGTACAAAAATCTATATATCATTTCTCTGTTAGTTCTTTACGTACAATAACGTGGATCTGCTCCCTCAGTTGCATGCTAGGTTCATGAATAATTGAATATTTAATTTGTCTCTAGTTTATTTCATCACAAATTATATTGATCAGTATTGTTTTAAAAAAACTGTAAATATTTGGGTTATTTAATTATTTTTTAACTGAGTACCTGAACTTAATTTTTTTTATAATTAAATCATGTTGTTAACGACAATGACCTAATTGAAAAATAAAAACAAGTTCAATAACCCAATTAAAAAATAATAATAACCTAAAAAAATTATCAAATAATTCAGAGATATCTATAGATTAATTCAACTTTTTTTTATCTCTATTTCAGAGAATGTATACACTTCACCCATCAAAGAAAAAGCTAATTATAAAAGAATTACTGTAGACGCTTAATTTACTAGGATATGGAATGGTTTTTTCTCATTGAATAATAAGTATATGTGTAACTTAATTTTTATTTATATTTAAAATACATTATCAAAAGAAACTTGACATTACCAAAACAATATTGAAAATAAGTTATAATACATAATTATATACTCTAAAGTTTAAACGAGCAATTAATTGACGATGATTTTTAAAAGCACAGGGAAAGGTATTATTTTGGTGTGTACAACAGAGACAATAAAATTTAAATTTAAAACCTTATAAATACAAACTATTCAAACCTTTTTTCATTAGACTGAGCTAGTCAGTTATAGTATTTGGGAAAATATGAAACTCCTTACATACAACAATTCAAAGCATAATTAATTGTTATAAAATTAGAAAATTAATCTTGATAATTTTGATGAAAAAACATACATTACATTTTAATATAAATATTTGATTCAGGTTAATTAAACACACATCTCAATCATATTTAATGTTAAAATATTAGTATTTATTATACCAAACTTTAAACTAAATAGACACGTTAAATTTAATAATCCAACTTTTTTTATCAGAAAAAATAAAATATATTGATTAAATAAAAGAGTGCGAGATGTACCTATAAGACTTGCATGAAATATACAATTGACAAATGCACATAAAAATAACATGCCGTGTTAATCTTGATGGTGCTTTGACCTTTAGGTGGACAAGTAACTTGCCTTAGAGAAAATGATAGGTAAATTTAATTACTAACTAAACTTTTTTTTAGAAGTGATAAATTATTATTTGAGAAAAATAATAATTTATCGCTTCTATTTGTTTGAGTTTGTTGAAAATATTTGTATTTAATATTTATTAATGCATCGAAGTCATTTTTGTAGCACTCATATGGGTTCGCTCATTATTAATTGAACCAATCATTATGGTTCAGTTTTTTTTAATATTATGTTAGTGTTCAATTGAGTCTTTAATTCCTAATTAATATAGAAAATACTACCTTATTTATACAACATGCGTAGGTAAAACGTAAAAGAAACTCTAATGATCTGAAACTTTTGGAGTTTGAAATATTTAAAATGAATAGACATAAGTGGAACGTAATCATGTGGGGCTTACAAAATTGAAATCGGAAAGTAGATACCATTAATTACACACTTAAAGGAATTCAAATTCAAGTAACTGGCTTGAATAATCAAACACCTTTTAGCCGACACTGATGTGTGCTGCTAATCCAGCAAATAAACAATTTCAAGCACTTGACCTTTCTACATAAAATAATGCATCTGACTTTATCCTTAATTATGCATGAATAAACTATCATTTTAATTTATAAAGTGACATTCTCATAATAGTTTTTCAAATTAACAAAAAATTAAATAATTCTTTAAAATTCCATTTTTTTGGTATCATAACATTAGTGTGTGAAATATTCATATCGGCTGAAGAATCTTATTATAAATGATCACTTTTAATATAATTTTCCTTTTAGTCATATTTTTTTCATACCTAAACTAAACTCAAATTTAAAACATTACTTATGGAAAGCAACTCAATACTATTCAAACGTAGTCGCTATTGAGTAGTTTCATTTTAATACTAGGTATATACAACAACTTATTACCATTACATGTCTTTAACTTTTATTATAACTTATTATCATTAAAGTCCCTGACGGAACTAACGAAACTTAATTTTATGTTTTAGTATTTTTTTTTTTTGGGTTAAGTGAGCTTTTATCTCTTAACTATTTCAAATTTTAATTTTTAGTCCTCTTTTAAAAAAATTGTTCATTTTTACTGTCTGTTATAATTCAGATGATAACTAGTTTTAGTCTCTCTAAAATTTCTGTATATTTTTAATTCCTTATTTATTCTTATTATTCAAAAATAATTATTTTGAGGCTGAATTTTATCCTTTTTTGCCTCCTAATTTTAGTATTCCTGAAACCAAATTTGAGTAATAAATGTAAATAAGAGATTAAACTGAGCAAATTTTTTAGAGAAACTAAAGTTATCTAAAATTCGACTGGAACTACAATTGGGTAAAAAGTTTAAGAGTGATTAAAAATTAAAATTTAAAATTTAAAATAGTTAAGGGACTAAAAAATTATGTAACTCTTTTTTTATTGAGTTATAAGTTACATGATGAATTTCTCTTATCAAATATTTAATAATATAATACTTTTTATATTATTTTAATTTTGTAAGTTATTATTACTTAAATTTAGTTAATTCTTCTTTAAATTTAAAATTAAATATTTGATGCATAATATAAAATTAACAGACATTGAAATAATGTGTTTCTGTTTAAATAGTTTATTTTTATAATTTTCTTTGCAATTTTTAAAGTTTCATTTTTACTATAATTTTTTACATATGTAATAAAAATCTCATCATTGTTGATGGATATGTATCTTCTTATGTTTTTATCTTTCTTAAAATATATAACTTATTATTATTTCACAGTAATAATGATTTTTATTTGATTAATTAAAAAATATCCATATAATACGTAGAATACTTGTTAATTCCATAGAAATCATTACAGAAAAAAGTATTCATGAAAAAATCATTACAGAAAAAGTAAAATCATATAATATAATTATATATATATATATATATATATATATATATATATATACACACACACATAACAAAAAGTAGGAAAATTATATTTTGTTTATATTGTGTATTTTTTTATACTTTCTGTCTAACGTATTTGTTTCTGTATTTTTATACAGATAAATTTAATTTTCAAACTTTAAAAAACACATTAAGTTAGTCTCTAATTGATTATTTGAGAAATTTTAAAAAAATACTTAAAATATGGACTCATGCAAGATACTTTTTAAAATTTGAGGTTCAAATTCATCTTATGTTAAATAACGGAGATTGTAATCATATTTGACTGAAAATATATAAAAATTAAAAACCCATTTTTTCTGTAAAAATCATCATGTATTTCTCTAAAACCATAATACCAATCAAAGAAATTACAAGAATCTTCACCTCTACGGCTCTAATATTGACTACCTTGAACGACAGCGACTCCTGCAATGTATCACTGTCGGCTATCTTATTTTGTGGGATCAATATCACGTTATGATTCTTTTTCTTTTAAGTTGGAAAGAATAAAATTGAAAGGTTGTAAGTAGTATGATGCATTTGATTTAAAAGATGAAAATAAAAGAGAAATTTTGAACTAAAAAGGTATAAGTCTCACTAAAAAAGTAAAAAATTCTCACAAATACTATTTTCATATTTGATTCCAATCGCGAGCACTCTGATTAGTACATGTTTTTCATATTTTTTAAAAGTAGATTTTGATCATATGTAAACACATACATATTAGCCTTTTGATTTTTTTAATTAATTAATTTTTTAAGTATTTTGATTTAATTTGAGTGACATTTTAACTTCGAAAAATTTTAAATTATTATTTTATTCAAATATTCGAAATTTTATGATGTACTTAATATATGAAATGATTTTTAGAAGTTTAAAATTTGATTCTTTTTTAGAAATTTAGAGAATTTTATAGAAGGTTATGTTAGAATTTAAAGAAAACGTTAATGTTAATAACTTTATTAACGTTGGATTTAGAACAAAAAATATTATATCAAATAAAACAACTTAATACTTTTTCAAAAATATTAATGTATTTAATTATTACAAAAGTTTTTTGGTTATGAATTGATAGTATAAAATAATTTTAAATTAATTATAAAATTTAACATATTTATTATACATAATAATTATACATTGTTACTGCATATTTTTTCTTTTATTACAATATATGAAGTATTTATAATTAATATTCTTAATACACTTTTAGTCTAATTCTTATAATAAGTTTATATATACTTTTCATCCATTTACTTTGAATTATTTTAGTTTTTCTTTCAATTTTTTATTTAATTAAATATTTCTATTTTAAAATTAAACGAATTCACTTAAACATTAATTTTTCTAGGTAGACCTTTTAATTATATATATATATATATATATATATATATATATATATATATATATATATATATATGTATGAATTTACAATAATTTTGAAATACGAAATAATTTAAAAAAGTGTTTTTTGCGTGAAAATTTAATTAAACTTGGAGAGTTATATACGATATTAGATTATAATTTTAAGAAGCAAAAATATATTTATTTTTTAATTATTGAATTTTAAATAAAAAAATTTAATCAATTCAATTTCAATAAACTTTAAATATAAATTTAAAATTTACGACATGACTAAGTGTATTTAATTTCAAAAATAAGTAATTAATCAACCTAAAAAAGGATTAAAAATTAAATATTAAAATTGTAGAAAATGTAATCCAATTCAAATAAAAAAAAAATTTAGGTTGGGTATTGTGTAAGAAAATATTTTTTTACATAAATAAATTCATAATAAATATTAAAAGTATACAAAGACAAATTCATAACAATGTTTTTCTCGTGCTTGTCGGCCATCCCTGCGTGCACTCTAGTGTCCCACAAAGGCAAATTTGTCTCGTGAATTTTCCTTTTTCTTTAATAAAAAAGACACTTCTTAATACATCATTCTTTTTATTACATTATTTGTTAAAATTTATTTAAAATGTATAAAATCATGATAAAAGTTATTAAATAAGATTTGACCATTATACATTTTATAATTTTTAAAAGTTATTAAAAAAATGCGTTGTTAACATTTCTTATGGATAAATGATTCAAATTTAAGAAAAGAAGATTTAATATATTAGTAGGTTGTTGGACTTTTTTTTAAAAAATGATTAGGTTCGAAATTAAACAAATTTAATAATTGGACCCTTAATTTTGTAAAGCTTTTGTAATTGAGTCTATGGAGTTAGATTATTAGATTATTGTGACTTAAATTATCAAAAAGTGCAATTTTGTTATGATTTTACAATTCCAAAGACTTAATTAGAAAAATCCAAATAGACGAAAGATTTAACTACAAATTCCTTTCATTTACCAATAAATTGCTAGTCATAGTAAAATTGGATTGAATTTCTTAAATAAGATTGCAGGTTTAAATATTATGGAAGAAAAAATATAATTAAAAAAAACATTACTAAAGATGATCGATTGAATTTCTTGGTATAGAGGAATCACTAATTTTACTCCACAGTGTCATCATAGTAAAAGAATTTCTTTTTAAGTTTGAATTTAAAGATTAAATTAAATTTTTTTAAATAATTCTTAAAAGAAATTGAACTTAAATATTAATATAATATATATCATCATCTTATCTCAGTATTGTCCTAAATTATTTCATATAAAAAGAAAAACTAATAAATAAATGAAAATAAAATAATAAACTTACAAAAATAATCTTATTAAATAAAATTAATTTTAATATTAAATTCAAAAATTAATGTGACATTAATAAAAAATATTTATAAAAAAAATAATTAATGTGACATTAAAAAGCAAACCATAACACTTATTCTGAAAAGTAACTTTTTTCCCGTATCTCAGAAAACTAATTCCCCCCCTAAATATAGAAAGAGTTTCCAAAACCAGCCGACTTCCAATTCCGTGTATCTAATCTACCAGCAAACCAAACCCCCCACAAATTCGCTTTGCCCTATAAATAAGACTCTTTGAGAAGACCATTACTCACCAAAACATTTGATATCACTCAAAAAAAACAAAAACAGAAACAAAAGATGGTTCATCAGAGGCAAAACAACATCCATGTTCTTGTTCTTCCATACCCTGCCCAAGGCCACATCAACCCCCTTGTCCAATTCGCAAAAAGATTAGCTTCAAAGGGTGTCAAAGCCACAGTTGCCACCACCCACTACACTGCCAACTCCATCAATGCACCCAACATCACGGTCGAAGCCATCTCCGATGGTTTCGACCAAGCCGGCTTCGCCCAGACCAACAACAACGTGCAACTCTTCCTTGCCTCCTTCAGAACAAACGGCTCCAGGACCTTGTCTGAGCTCATCAGAAAACACCAACAAACTCCCTCCCCCGTCACCTGCATTGTCTATGACTCATTTTTCCCCTGGGTTCTCGACGTGGCGAAGCAGCATGGCATTTACGGAGCCGCCTTTTTCACCAACTCTGCTGCGGTCTGCAACATATTCTGTCGCCTACACCATGGTTTCATTCAGCTCCCTGTTAAGATGGAACACCTTCCCCTTCGTGTTCCGGGGCTTCCTCCCTTGGATTCCCGCGCTCTCCCCAGTTTCGTCAGGTTCCCCGAAAGCTACCCTGCTTACATGGCCATGAAATTGAGCCAATTCTCCAACTTGAACAATGCGGATTGGATGTTCGTCAACACCTTTGAAGCATTGGAAAGCGAGGTACGAATTTAATTTAGTTCATATAGTCTTGGTTTGGTATCTTAAACTTTTTAAAATGTTTCACTTTTATTGATCTCTTGAAATGTCTGTGATAGACTAAAGTTGGTTTTTCTATCAGTTTACCATACTAACTTGGTTAATTCCATGACACGTGACAAATTGTGAGAGATCAAGGTGTGCTAAACGTTTGACACGTGTTAACACCGTTAGTGTGGTAAATTGACGGAATGGTTAATTTGGTCTAAGAGAAACGCTTCAAGGATCAAAGTGGAACTTTTAAATTTAGAGGAGGAAACAATTTTTTTTTTTTTTAAAAAAAAGAATGTGATGAAGGGAGAAAAAGTGGAACAGAACCCAAACAACGAGGTGCAAAAAGTTAAGATCTATTCTCTGACTCTGCATCTGCATAGAGAGTTGTATTAAGTGTCTTTTTATTTGTTTGTGGCGCGGCTTAATGGTTTATTAGAAATTATTGGTTAACTATTTTGTCTTTGTTGATTTAATATATTTTGCTTTGCCTGATTCATTATGAGTTGTTGACATTGTTGGTGATGGTTTCCTTTCAAAAAGGTGTTGAAAGGCTTAACGGAGCTCTTTCCGGCAAAGATGATAGGACCAATGGTCCCTTCTGGTTACTTGGATGGGAGGATTAAAGGGGACAAAGGGTATGGAGCAAGTCTATGGAAGCCGCTAACTGAAGAGTGCAGCAATTGGTTGGAATCAAAGCCTCCTCAGTCTGTAGTGTACATCTCCTTTGGAAGCATGGTGTCATTGACAGAAGAACAGATGGAAGAGGTGGCTTGGGGATTGAAAGAAAGTGGGGTGAGTTTCTTGTGGGTTTTAAGAGAATCTGAGCATGGAAAATTGCCCTGTGGGTACAGAGAGTCGGTAAAAGATAAGGGTCTAATTGTGACATGGTGTAACCAACTTGAATTGCTGGCTCACCAAGCCACTGGCTGCTTTGTGACTCATTGTGGCTGGAATTCCACCCTCGAAAGTCTTAGCCTCGGCGTTCCGGTGGTGTGTTTGCCACAGTGGGCTGACCAGTTGCCTGATGCTAAATTTTTGGATGAAATCTGGGAGGTTGGTGTGTGGCCTAAGGAGGATGAGAAAGGAATTGTGAGGAAGCAAGAATTTGTCCAGAGTTTGAAGGATGTGATGGAGGGTCAAAGAAGCCAAGAGATTAGAAGGAATGCCAATAAATGGAAGAAGTTGGCTAGGGAAGCAGTTGGTGAAGGAGGCAGCTCTGATAAGCACATTAATCAATTTGTGGATCATTTGATGAATGCAGATAAAAATGGAAGTTTGAATGTATACTGAGTGCCTATGCTCATCATAAGTTGTTATTTGTTAGTGGAAGCATGTATTCTGGGTGCATTTGTGTTCATTTTTTCAACATGAAAATTTATGTGAATGTATGACATCCTTTTTCAGTTTCATTCTTGCCAACCAATTATACCTTTCTCTTCTAATTTCTCATGTATTTGTTACAAATTCTTGATTTAAAAAATGTATCACTTCATTCATATCAGTATATCACATATGGCAGTCCAGAGTAAAGAAATCTACTCATTCGCTTAACTTATTACAGCCTTACAGTAAAAGTAATAATAAAACTTCAAAGCAATTCACTTTACAAAATGATCAGCTATAACACTGTAAAATCTTTGTGTGCAAATAATCAGCTATAACACTGAAAAAAAATAAAAAGATGACAAGAACTAATTGATTAAATGATATATTCTACCAGACTCAATCATGATTGCTTATGTGGAGGATACTTGTAGTCTTGAAAAAAATTATATATACGGTATTTCCATTTCTTAAATGATGAAGTAACAATTGAATTAAATGATAACTAAAAGAGCGATGAAAATAAAATAACACTTGACTCGCAGTCTCACACACAGTACTGCAGAATCAGGGTCATCCAAAGGGATTATCTTTTGTAAATTTCTTTAATTTATGAGTGGTTGAGTTCACTGTTGTTTCCATGAGGATGAAAATACAACAATAGTATCCATAAAACATCCATTTTGGCCCTCCTAATTTATACTTGCTCTACATTCATCAGCAATATTGGTTGATGTTTCATAGCGTTTTCTTAAGGACATTATATTTTAGAGGGCTAACAAGATGTATATATTAATATAATCTCTGTTTGTGTATATCTTTCAAGGACCAAAGTAGATATCTACAAATAGTATTTGAAGAGTCTTAAATCATGTTTTGAGCTGCTCTTTTTAAGAATTGTTTTGTTGTGCTATGACTTATGTAGACCGACATTGGTACTTGATTATTTAGTTTGTACAATAATCACCTTTGAAGAGCATAATGTGGGTTTCTGTTTTTGTATTCAGAATATGGTTTTACATGCCTTTTATATATTTATTTACATATTTTTGGGTTAATGATACTTTTTGCTGGTACTGAAGTTGGATCCTCAAGGTGAATAAATAACTGAGAAATATTTAGACCCTGAACCAACTAATTGAAGCACTTTTAGCAATCCTCGGCAATTAGATAAAAAAAATATAGACTTATCTTCTGAGGATACAGAAATCGTAAATCATGAAAGAAATGATGATAGAAGCGAAAATGCCCTCTTTTCATCAAGACGCAGTCATTGCGAAGTTGACAGTTGAGGTTATGAAAACACAAGACCTCAACATCTTGGTGCTGAAAATGAGGCAGCAAGTATTAAGATCTATATGCCAAAGGCTGAAGATTTTGTGAAAATATTTGTTATGTGCTACGAAAAGAACCTAGCTTTCGAGACCTAGGTGTCTCCAGAAACAAGATAAGAAGGGAAAATTTGTATTATTTGCTTGCTTCCATTAGTTACATTGCTACTCTTTATATAGAGTTTTTCTCTGATTCTAACAATCCTAATGGTGCTTTTGGCAATTTGCCTTGGAGGAAAAAGACAAACAAAACAAACAAAAGGAATTCTGCATTTTAACGGATACGTGCCACCTCAGCAGACAAACAGAATTTGAGGATTTGAGGATCATGCTGCGTGTCACTGCAGGGCACCCTGCCTCCACTCACTTTTCCACGAAATCCCTTAGGTACGAAGGCTTGACAATTGCCCTCTTTGGCCTTAATTCTATTCCTTGAATTGTTTCTGAATGTAGTTCTGCTATTGCCTTTGGTTCCTCTGTGTTGTTTCGTGCCTTGCCTATGGTTGTAACATTCCCTCCTGCATCAAGAACAACCTTGTCCTCAAGGTTGTAAGTCTCCTTCAATGTCATCCATGGCTCCCAGGACGTGTCTTCCGGTAAAAGGCCCGCCCATTGGACTAGTACAAACAACTGTCTTTCGGGTTCTTGGCCTTCCCATTTGGTGTCTAAGATGGTGAAAGGAGTTATAAGGGGTTGATTATCCTCAGCTGAATCAGGGAGAATTGCAGGGGTGATCGTGGATGTGACTGGTGTGTGGTAGGGCCGTAGTAATGAACAGTGAAAGACAAGAAGGATTCTTGATGATTCCGGAAGTGCGAGCTTGTAAGCGACAGGTCCAAGCTTTTGGACAATCTAAAAGAGGCCGTAGAATCGCTTTGCCGGCTTGGTGTAGTTACCTCCTGAAGGTCCAAGCTTTTCTTATCTGCAATTTCCTTCATACGGGCTTGTGCCTTATGTAACTTTTTGGTCAAACTTTGAATCATCGTGTCGCGATCAATAAGCCATGTATCCACAACATCAACGTTGGAATCTCCGATGAGGTATTGTGGGAAGTTTGGGGGTTTCTTACCGAAGGTGACCTCATATGGTGACATGCCCATGGTTGAGTGGACTGAAGTGTGCACGAATGCTCGGAGATATTGCTTAAGTATCCTGTTCATCACTTCCGTCTGCCCATCCGTCTGTGGATGGTAGGCAGTACTCATGCGGAGGGTCGTGCCGCTGAGTTTAAACAACTCCTGCCAAAAGTGGCTGATGAAGAGGGGGTCTCGATCTGAAACGAGGCTTCGTGGTGGACCATGGATTTTCCCAGAAATCTCCATGAACAGGCGGGCGACTTCAAATGCCGTGTAATGAGCTGGAAGAGACCCCAAGTGTACACCCTTCGAGAATCTATCTACCACGACTAATAGTGCAGAGTGGCCCTTGTACGGGGGAAGGATGACAATGAAATCCAGGGAAAGATCTTCCCAGGGTCTCGCCGGAACCGGAAGTGGGCACAGAAGACCTGAGCTCTTCTTGTGATCATTCTTTGTTTATTGACACACCAAGCATGAGGAGATGAAGAGCTGAACATCTTTCTTCATTGAGTGCCAAACGAAATTCTCACTAATTCGGCCAGGGTCTTCGCAATGCCCATATGACCACATGTGGGGGTGGAATGAAATTCCTCGAGGACAGCGGAGATGAATGGAAACTCCCGGGGGAGCCATATGCGACCCTTCTGCAAAATAAGCTCACTATGAATTGAATAATCTGGATATTTCTCTGGCGTAGTGAGAATTTGGTCGCGTAGAGCCAAGAATTCAGTGTTGGTGTTAAGTTCCTTTCGTAGTTCCTGCAAGAAAATGAAATTCGGAATTGTTAGCAGAAAAAATGTGTTTTGGGAATTTTTCGACCGCCGGGACAGGTTATCAGCCACTGTGTTTGAATGCCCAGAACGGTACTGAATGGTGTAGTCAAAGCCTAAGAGACGCGCCAAATAACGATGTTGCTCTAGCGTTTGCACCGCTTGTGTCATCAGGTCCTTAAGACTGTGATGATCGGTTAAGATCATAAAAGGGTGGCCGAGAAGATATTGCCGCCACTTTTTAACGGTGGCGGTAATGGCGGCAAGCTCCCTGACATACGTGGACGCGCGGAGAAGTTTGGGGGAAAATTGCTGACTGAAGAATGCAATTGGGTGGTTTTGTTGAGACAATACTGCCCCCATGCCTTCGCCGGACGCGTCAGTTTCGACGACGAAGGGAATGGAGAAATCCGGCAGGCGGAGGACTGGGGCGCGACATAAGGCTTCCTTAAGTTGATTGAAAGCTTTATCAGCTGCTTCATTCCATTGGAATGCATCCTTGGTCAAAAGGAGGGTCAGTGGAGCCGCAATTGACGAATATCCTCTGATAAATCATCTATAAAATCCCGATAGTCCTAGAAAACCCCTTAAGGCTCTAACAGAGTTAGGGGTGGGCCATTGATGGACCGCTTCAATCTTAGCTGCCATTGGTTCTACGCCGCGAGGAGACACGATGTGCCCCAAGTACTCAACCTGCTGAGTAGCGAAGGAGCATTTGGAAAGTTTAAGGAGGAATTGATTGTCACGAAGGACCTCGAAGGCGGTGTTCAAGTGGTTCAGGTGCTCCAAGAAGGACTTGCTATAAATTAGTATATCATCGAAGAAGATGATAATGAATTTACGCAAATAAGGTCCAAAGGTGTTGTTCATCGTAGCTTGGAAAGTTGAGGGGGCGTTACATAAGCCGAAAGGCATCACCAGGAACTCGTAGTGTCCTTGGTGCATCCTGAACGTCGTTTTGCTGATGTCTGCTTCGTTAATCAAGATTTGGTGGTAGCCTTGCATGAGGTCCAGCTTTGAGAACCATGTGGCGCCACCGAGCTCGTCCAACAGCTCATTGATTGTGGGAATAGGGAAGCGGTCTTTGATTGTTAGTGCGTTGAGGGCACGGTAATCAACGTAGAATCGCCAGGACCCATCACGCTTTTTAACAAGAAGCACAGGTGAAGAGAACGGGCTGTTACTTGGGCGGATGATGCCGGTCTGAAGCATTGCTGAAACTTGGGCTTCTATTTCATATTTTTGATAATAAGGGTATCTATATGGTCTTACGTTTACAGGGGATGAGGCTGAGGTAAGGTGGATGCAGTGGTTTGTCGGCCGGGATGGGGGTAGGGAAGATGGTAGTTGGAACAGGGGCTCAAATTTGTGTAAGAGGGATTGAATTTCTGGGGGTGTGGTGGGAGAAGTGTGTATAGGGGAACAGACCCGGATGTGGAAGAAGTCACTGACACCATCCGTCTGAATCATACGACGGAGCTGCGGGGGAGAGACCACTTCAAGATCTTGGACTGAGTCACCCCGGAGTTCGATAAGTGCTCCCTGATGAACAAATTTCATCGTCAAATTGGTGCAATAAGTTAAAATTGGTCCGAGAGACTTTAACCAATGGACGCCGAGAACGATATCGGCCCCACATATAGGCAGGACATGCAAGTCAGTGGTGAATGTATATCCTTGGATTTGAATCATGGTGTTGGGGCAAATCGTGTGACATTCAATCTCATTACCATTCCCAACAAGAACGCGCAAGGGGAAGGTTGGTTGTGGAGTTAGGCCCAGATGATGAATAAGGCGATTCTGCACGAAATTGTGCGTACTGCCGCTGTCTACGAGGATGACAACGGCGTGGTGAGACACCTGGCCGAGGAGGCGGAGTGTTTCCGGTGGAGAGTGGCCCAACAGGGCACAAAAACTTATTTGGGCCTGGGGTTGTTCGGGTTGGTTTGAGTTGGGTGGGTTCGGGTTTTCGGGGCTCGGGTTAGGGTTGGATATAAAAGGGTCTGAGGGTTCTGGAGGGTTATCTTCGTCCGCGATTAGAAGGGAGAAACGGGAGGCACGGCGGTGTCCCTTGGTGAATTTGTCATCGCAGTTAAAGCAAAGTCCTTGCTCACGGCGGAGAGCCATTTCGGTCGGAGTAAGGCGCTTGAGAGGCAAGGGAGGGGGCTTGGGTGGAGTGGGTAGCAGAGGGAGAGGCGGGGGATGTGGTGAGGTTGTGGAAGAGAGTAAGGTAGGGGGTGGTTGGGGTTGAGGTGGAGGAGGTCCAGTGGTCAGGGTGGCACGGCCACGAAACGCGCGGCGGTTGTCGGCTAACTTTTCCTCCTGAAGTCTGGCTAGTCCTGCGGCGTGGACAAGGGTTAGTGGTTGGAGGGCTTGCACCTCCCATCGAATGTCGTGGTCGAGGCCCGAAAAGAAGCAACTTAGGAGAAGGGAGGGTGAGAGGCCGACGATTCGGTTTGCAAGGGCTTCGAATTGCTGAAGGTACTGAGAGACGGTGCCCTTTTGGGTTAATTTGAAGAGAATCCCAGTTGGGTCTTCATACGGGGAGTGAGAAAAGTGAGCCTCAATGGCTTCGAGAAAACTAGCCCAGGTTGTGAGTTGGTGGTTGCGGGAAAGCCATTGGAACCAGGCTAAAGCTGGCCCTTCCATGTAGAAGGAGGCTATGGTGAGTCTCTCGGATTCTGGGGTTGAGTGGTAAGCAAAAAATTGGGAAATTTTAAAAATCCACCCCGAGGGGTCCGAGCCATCGAAACGGGGAACATCTAGTTTCATTTTGGGTGGGGTGATGATGCTGTTTGTGTGGTGGGGGTTGGCCGAAGAAGATGAAGGGGAGTGGGTGGTGGCGGTGTGTTCCAGGTTCGCGACGTGGAGGAGCAAGTCCTCCAGCTTATCAGTGACCTGGATTTGGCTGGCTACGAGTTTTGCTATTGCATCTTCAATACGATCCAGGGTTGACTTATCGTGCGAAGCCATGGGAGGAGAAGTGAATGAAAGCACCATAAATGTTATGTGCTACGAAAAGAACCTAGCTTTCGAGACCTAGGTGTCTCCAGAAACAAGGTAAGAAGGGAAAATTTGTATTATTTGCTTGCTTCCATTAGTTACATTGCTACTCTTTATATAGAGTTTTTCTCTGATTCTAACAATCCTAATGGTGCTTTTGGCAATTTGCCTTGGAGGAAAAAGACAAACAAAACAAACAAAACGAATTCTGCATTTTAACGGATACGTGCCACCTCAGCAGACAAACAGAATTTGAGGATTTGAGGATCATGCTGCGTGTCAGTGCAGGGCACCCTGCCTCCACTCACTTTTCCACGAAATCCCTTAGGTACGGAGGCTTGACAATTGCCCTCTTTGGCCTTAATTCTATTCCTTGAATTGTTTCTGAATGTGGTTCTGCTATTGCCTTTGGTTCCTATGTGTTGTTTTGTGCCTTGCCTATGGTTGTAACAATATTTTTCTTCCACAACAAGCATTTTCCTTAGATACCCCTGTTAAGAATAAGCTTCTAACAGAAATAAAATCAATATCTTTTTTTTTTAACTTCGAGTCGATATAACTGTCTAATTTTACATTCATACATGCAAGTGTGCTTATCAATTATATATAAGTTTATTTTCGAGATTTGTTCCTTCTTGTTGGAAGTTGAAACACTGCTAACATGGGGTGCACTTTGCAGTCATCCATGTCATCCTGTCTACCTGATCTAAACATGAGCATAACCCATATTTGGGAAACTGTTGAACATATGTAGAGGTAAGTCTTGTGAAGTTGACAACTTAAATTACACAAGCACAGCCGCACCGGGCTCAACTTTTTTTATGCTGAAATGGAGACAACAAAAATCTGTGTAATACATTGATAAAAAGACCATATGAGGTCAAATAAACAAAGGAGAAAACAATACAAAGTTTGTTGCGTTGTAAATAGCAGTTTAAGCTCACTTCTACAACATTGAAGTGCGTGTTGGAGAAAAGTTCAATTCGTTACACTGCAAAAATGATACATTAAGGCATATGAACTACATTATAAGTGCTTAGCAGAAGGAAGGCCTATAATGGTGCCCAGGAATGGGGGGTGTACATCAAACCTTGTCACTTTACTACATGTCCCAGCTCCTATAAGTTGTTAACAAACTTCAATGAACAGTTTCATACACATTGATAAGCAGAAATGAGAAATCAAATAAATAAAGCAGTAAATAATGCATATCCACTTTTTAATACATTGATTAAAAGACTGTAGGAGGTCAAATAAACAATGGAGATATCTGAACATTGTACAACTATATGTTTATGAAAGCTTATTACAGTAAATTTCCTTGTGAACTTAAATGAAAGGAAGAAGCAATGAAATCCCCAAATATGCCCGCAGGAAGAATCAAATTTGGATCTCAATGTGGCAAGAGTTCTGATTACAATGAAGTATATAATTTTCAGTTTTAGAATAGAAAACATTGTGCAGTACAACAGAATTAGATGAAATTCTGAAATCTGCAGACAATGAAATTTTCCCCAAATCCTCTCACTTCTTAATGACATCAATTGAAGCGATTATTTTTAAACAAACAAAAGGAAGAAGCTCAATTCTAGGAAAAAAGTATTTTAAATTCTTAATTGAAAAGCACTAGGCGATTATTAAGTTTTGATTGATAAATGAGATATATAATAAGGAATGAAACAGAGAAGTACTAAATTATTTTTGTTTGAATGATTAAAATTGTAAACTTTGGTGACAATAACTAGACTGTTCTTTTTAATTTTAAAACATTGTTCTTCCTGTAAATAAACTGGATATACACTTTGAAGGGGAACATGATTTGTAGATATATATAGGAAGGAAGGAGTAGGATCCATAGTTTACCTGCACTTGCACAGTAATTATAAAAGCCATCGCCTTGGCCTTACTTCAATATGTGGAATGTGTGCTATTTTTGTCCAGTCCTCTCCTGTTTCCTTTTGGCATCGCTTCTCTAACTCAGGACAACCCAAAATCCACAAGGTTTCCAGACTGCTAAGGCTTAGGCTCTTTGGAAGACATGACAACTTGGAGCAGTAATGAATTGTCAAGTCATGAAGTAAGGGAAGGTTTCCAAAGCAGTCAGGCAAGGATTCTAGGTTTGGAAGATTTTCCAATGTTAACTCCTTCAAGAAACTCATATGTTGTAAAGTCTCATGCAAACCTTCCACCTCGTTGCATTCACTAATTGACAATTCCTCAAGGAATTGAAAACCCACCAACACATTGAAATTACGACACCCCTTAACTAATAATTTTTTTAGAGAAGGACAAGACATCCACTGTGGGAAATAGACACCTTTATATCCTACTACGCTCAAATTCTGAAGTTGTTGGATATCAGGTTGAAGCACTTCAAGAATCTCCTCAACATTTTGTTGTAATTCAAAATCTTCATCTCCATCCCATGACAACCACAACTGGTTCAGTTGCTTACTAGACATATTGGCATCTCTGGCATCTATTGAACTTTTCACTCTCCCTATATGCTTGATATGTAGATCTCCTTTAAGCTTTAGTGGTCTCAATTCTCCCAAAAATAATCTTCTTTCCTTGCCAACAACGTACGTGGTTAAACTCCTTAGGGAAGTCAACTTCCCTATATGAGTAGGCAAGCTTGATAGTCTGTGGCAACCATTCAATGATAGTTTTTGTAGAGCTTTTAAGTGTATCAAACTATTAGGTAACTTTTGGAGACGTTCACAATGATCTAATTTCAATATCTGTAAATTCCACAATTTACATAGAGATTCTGGAAGAGTTTTGAAGTCACCTCCAGAAAGATTCAAGTACTTTAGATGTTTTAAATGACCAATTGAAGATGACAATTTTTCTCTATTTACAGTCAATCACCCGTAAAGAATAACATTTCAACATATGAGGAGAAAGTTGGTCACCATAGCAATCTGGCAAGATATAGGTTCTTAAAGATTTGACTTGATACAACTTAATTGAATTGGCTTTTGTATTCCATGTGAACCTACGATCTGAAAGGTGGTGGATTCTTTCAAAAGAAGTAGTTACGTAATCATCATTTGTAATGCAACAAACCTCTTCTGCCACAAATTGTGCTAGATCATGAACAAGATCATGCATCTTGAAACATGTAACTTTGCCAAATTCATCTTTTTCAATATCTTGAAAAAATGATCTCCAATATAATTCCTTCCACGCATCATCACCATCATCTTTGATAACTGCTAAATAATTGTATTTTGATAATAGAAAATAAGGCAAAATTGTCTTTAAAAATAATAATTTAGCAGTTATTTACGCTTAAATATTAAAGAATTTATGTTTTGTTGAATTTTGGCTGCAAATATAAAAATTGGAGGTGTAACAAGCAAAAAGGCCAGAAAAATTGAAGAAAAGAAAAAAATCTGAAGCAGGCCCAGCCCAATACGCACGCTGAGCGCGCGTCACGCGCTAAGCCCATGATCCAACAGAAGCGCGCGCTAAGCCTGCAACACGCACGCTAAGCCCGCGATCTAACAGAAGCACGCGCTAAGCCTGCAACATGCGCGCTAAGCGCGGGATCTACACGCGCTGAGCGAGGGGGTGTCACGCTGAGCGCGCCTACGAAGGCCCAAAGCCCACTTCAGCAGCTATAAATAGAGAGCCAGTCCAAGGGACAGAACACACCACGACAGAACCCCCTCTCCTAGGGGTTTCACTTACTCCCTTTCTTTCTTTCACCCCCTTCTCATTGTAAAGCCCTCAATGGCCATGAGTGGCTAAACCCTTAGTTAAGGTCTGGCAGGCCTAGAAGCCAATGTGATGCATGATGTACTCTTCACTATTTATCAATGCAATACCAGGTTTTTCTTTCCTATTTTCTTTTCTGTTTTTACCTTGCATACTCATATTTATATTCTGTTAGGGGTTAGATGCTCGGGAGAGGGTAACTCCTAAATAAGATTTAAAGAAGATATGCATGCATTAGTTTTAGGAGTTAGACGCTCGGGAGAGGATAACTCTTAATAGAACAAGAAGAAAAGATATCATAATCATTACAAGACATAGAGTGATTGTATTATGCCCATGCGTCAAAGCAAACATCTAGAATTAGAACTCCATGCATTTTATCTATTGAGTCTTTGCAAAGGCATTTGGGGGATAGATAGGTAAAATAAGCTTGTCATCGTGAGGCATCAGGGGCAAGTAAATGAATAGATGTGGGTGGGATAAAATCACCTGAATTGGTAAAGAAAAAATCATAAACTCATACATCCTAGGCAGGCTAGGCAAGTAGAGGATTACTCTAGTCCTATTATACCTCAGTACTTCACCAGCATAGCTAGACCAGAGGTGCAGACGGCCAACTTCTCATGTCCATATTCCTTGATCCAGCTGATTCAAGGGAATCTATTTTACGGCCTACCAAGTGAAGATCCATACGCACACCTGGCCACATACGTCGACATTTGCAACACAGTGAAGATAGTAGGAGTGCCTGAAGATGCCATCCGCCTTGACTTATTTTGCTTTTCCTTGGCCGGTGAAGCAAAAACATGGCTTCGCTCGTTTAAAGGGAATAGCCTGCGGACATGGGACGAGGTGGTGGAGAAGTTCTTGAAGAAATATTTCCCAGAGTCCAAGACCATTGAGGGAAAGGTGGAAATCTCATCCTTCCACCAACACCCTCATGAATCATTGAGTGAAGCCCTTGATCGCTTTCATGGGTTACTTTGGAAGACTCCTACACATGGGTTTAGTGAGCCAGTCCAGCTCAACATCTTTATGGATGGCTTGCAACCCCATTCCAAGCAGCTCCTTGACGCCTCAGCCGGTGGGAAGATCGAGTTAAAGACTCCAGAAGAAGCTATTGAGCTAATAAAGAATATGGCGGCCAATGATTATGTCATTCTACGTGACCAAGAGCCCAGGCCACAGGAAGAAAGGAGTAGGCTAGAAGAATTGCTGGTACAATTCATGCAGGAAACAAGGTCACATCAGAAGAGCACTGATGCAGCAATCAGAAATCTAGAAGTACAATTAGCTAAGCTAGTTGCTGAAAGGCCCACCGAAACCTTTACGGTAAATACTGAGATGAAGCCCAAAAATGAGTGCAAGGTAATTTTAACTGAGGAAGATGTGGAAGAAGAAAAGAAGGAAGAGATAGAAAGAAATGAGGAGAAAGCACAACAATGGGAGAAATACTCACAAGTAGAAATTCAACAAGAAAGTATTCTCCAAGTCAATACCACTCCTCATCAATTGATTGTCAAGGAAGAAAGACATGGAAAACATGATAAACCCTTAAGTGTCCTTCTCTCCTTGACCACCAACACTTTTCTTGCTACAATATGGAAGGTGTTTCCAGCATACATGAGTTTCATGGCGTCTCTAGCTAAGAGACGGAAATGCAAGGAAGATGTGTTCTTTGTGACCTTCATGCCACCTTGAAGGCATTTGACCCGTCAAGCTAATGACGTTAAAGAAGCGCTTACTGGGAGGCAACCCAAGATTTCTAACTTTATCTCTTTTAGTTAATTGCAATTTGTTTCTTTTAGGATAGTTGTGTTATTTCTTTTCTTTATTTTGAATTTGTGCATTTTGATTTTATGCATTTTAATTTCAGTAGTTTAAATTTAGTTATTGAATAAAAATTGCATGATATTTGTGAAGTCACTATTTAGGCTTTTTCTGAAGGATTCAACACTTGAAATGCTACATGACAATTGTGAAAATACTGGTTTCCTGGAAGCAAAAGTGAGTCAACCAATGAGACATGAATCACAAAGAGAGAAAAGGTTAGCTTGATGGAAAGAGATCACGTTCCGGTAAGCCGATAACTTTATCTTGTCCCGGAGAGCTGTGTGAACTTAATTATGAGAGAACGTCTGTTTTTAAATTCCTAATTTTGCATCATTCTTAGACTGTTAGATTATTTACATAAGGTGGATATGATCAAGGCCATGTTTTTTTTTTTATTTTTGCCACATAGCCAAAAAGCCAACCTATGATGAAATTTATCCCTTGCACCCTTGTTGAGCCAAAATTAGTAATTATTTTTTTAAAAAAAAACCCCTGAGCCTAATTGTGATATCTCTAACCTTATTTTAGGGTTCTAAGAGAGCATAAAGGTTTTAGTCATAATAAACCCCTAATTTGGGGGATGGGTAGAATGAAGATGGTCTTGGGAATGTAAAAGTAGCACATAATAAGGCACCAAAAAAAAAAAAGAGCTTGTAAGCCCAAAGTCTCTTTCCAAAAAATAAAAAAAAAAATAAAAAAATAAATAAGGGCAGAAAAAAAAAAGAGGTGCCATAAGTGCTAAGGTTGGAAATAAGAAAAATAGATTGCATATGTGTTAAGGCTGAAAAACAAATAAAGCCTAGGCTAAGTATAAGTTTTTCTAGGATGAATGCTCTCTTATAACCTTAAGTTTGAAATCCCAAAAAAACCATGATTTCTTGTCTAGCCAGGCCCCATTACAAGCCAATAAAAGTCCTTAGTGATCCACCAAATGTAAGTAAGAATAACTTTAATTGAGATGAAGTGCAAAATTTGGGAATCTTAATTGCAGGTCGTATAAATTTTAAACACTCACCCCAGACACTTATGCATAGAGATAAACACTAACCTTGTGAGGAAAGTGAGGCAAACCAACTTGATTGATTTCCGATACTAACCAATTTCATCTTGATGTAATTTATGCTTCCATTGTGGGATTATGACAAATGCGGAAAGGACCAGTTGGAGGAATCTGAGAAATTGTAGCCATTGAAAGTGTTGAAGCATTCGAAGCCTGCTTTTAATTTGATTTGCTTAGGGACAAGCAAAGTTTTAATTTGGGGGATTTTGATAACTGCTAAATAATTGTATTTTGATAATAGAAAATAAGGCAAAATTGTCTTTAAAAATAATTATTTAGCAGTTATTTGCGCTTAAATATTAAAGAATTGATGTTTTGTTGAATTTTGGCTGTAGATATAAAAACTGGAGGTGTAACAAGCAAAAAGGCCAGAAAATTTGAAGAAAAGAAGAAAATCTGAAGCAGGCCCAGCCAATACGCGCGCTGAGCGCGCGTCACGCGCTAAGCCCATGATCCAACAGAAGCGCGCGCTAAGCCTGCAACACGCGCGCTAAGCCCGCGATCTAACAGAAGCACGCGCTAAGCCTGCAACATGCGCGTTAAGCGCGCGATCTACACGCGCTGAGCGAGGGGGTGTCACGCTGAGCGCGCCTACGAAGGCCCAAAGCCCACTTCAGCAGCTATAAATAGAGAGCCAGTCCAAGGGACAGAACACACCACGACAGAACCCCCTCTCCTAGGGGTTTCACTTACTCCCTTTCTTTCTTTCACCCCCTTCTCATTGTAAAGCCCTCAATGGCCATGAGTGGCTAAACCCTTAGTTAAGGTCTGGCAGGCCTAGAAGCCAATGTGATGCATGATGTACTCTTCACTATTTATCAATGCAATACCAGGTTTTTCTTTCCTATTTTCTTTTCTGTTTTTACCTTGCATACTCATATTTATATTCTGTTAGGGGTTAGATGCTCGGGAGAGGGTAACTCCTAAATAAGATTTAAAGAAGATATGCATGCATTAGTTTTAGGAGTTAGACGCTCGGGAGAGGATAACTCTTAATAGAACAAGAAGAAAAGATATCATAATCATTGCAAGACATAGAGTGATTGTATTATGCCCATGCGTCAAAGCAAACATCTAGAATTAGAACTCCATGCATTTTATCTATTGAGTCTTTGCAAAGACATTTGGGGGATAGATAGGTAAAATAAGCTTGTCATCGTGAGGCATCAGGGGCAAGTAAATGAATAGATGTTGGTGGGATAAAATCACCTGAATTGGTAAAGAAAAAATCATAAACTCATACATCCTAGGCAGGCTAGGCAAGTCAGTTCCCAACATTATCTTATCTTGAATTTATCTTTTTTTATCAAAATCTTTTATCTTTCTTATCTTTCACTTTTCTAATCTTCTTCCTTTTTCTTTATCTTTTAATTTTATCTTTAATTCTTTTATTTTTTTCTTTTATCTTCTAATTTTATCTTTTCTTATCTTCTATCTTTTTCTATTTTTTTTATTTTAAATTTATTATCTCTTGCTTGTAAATTGGGTTTGTATTAGTCTAAGTACAAACAAAGTCCCTGTGGATTCGACACTCGGACTTCCGAGAACTTTACTACTTGTGACGATTTGGTACACTTGCCAACGAGTCAACAATCTTCAGCATCTAACTTATCATTAGATGAAAAGAAACCATTAGCTATCCAAAGTTCAATTAAATATTGCTTTTCTATTTTTTCATCTTTGGGAAATATTGCACAGTAAGCAAAACATTGTCTAAATTTTATTGGTAAGTTCAAGTAGCTTAATCTCAAGGCAGGCATTATATTGTGTGGCAAACTCCAAAGGTTGCTTTCCTTAATTTTGAGCCACTCTCTTTCCTCTCTTTTGAAGCGTAGAAGACCTCCTAGTGCTTTTGCTGCAAGAGGCACTCCCCCACATTTCTTTACTATCTCCTTCCCTAATATCACAAGTTTCTCTTGTTCTACCTCATTAGGTCCAAAGGCTCGGTGTTTAAACAATTTCCAACAATCATTGTCGGATAACATTGCTAATTCGTGAGGAGGCATTGTTCCCATGATTGCAGCAACCTTTGAAAGGCGAGTAGTGACTAAAACGGAAGCCCCCTGTGCCCCACAAGCCAATATAGATTTCAACTTCTGCCAATTCTCTTGCTCATCATCCCACACATCATCTAAAACAAGCAAATATCTTTTACTTTGAAGTAGATCTTGAAGTCTTCTCTGTAGTATCTCTAAAAGCAAATCCTCACAGGCACGCCCCGATGCTACTTCAATGATAGCTTTTGTCATTCTCTTAAGACTGAAATCTTCTGAAACACATACCCAAATTCTCGGCTCAAAGTTGTTGACTACCCTCTCATGATTGAAGATGAGTTGGGCAAGTGTTGTTTTTCCAAGTCCACCTAGACCTATAATTGGATAGACTGATAAATCCTCTGAATGAGAAGCATCACCAACCAAAAAGTCTATAATTTTATCCTGGTCTTCTTCTCTTCCATAAACTTCTGGTTCAGTGATGAATGAGGTAGTTTGGCGCCACTCCAAGACTCCATTTCTTTTGTCAGTAACCATCTCAGTAAAATGAAACTTAGTCCTTTCATCAGCAATTTCTTCTAATCTCTCACTTATCCTTTTCATTTTCTTAGCAAGTTTGTAACGGAAAACAACATGCTCGGGATGAAAAGAGGACAGGCAAGAGCATTGTACCTTGTCTGATAGACAACACTTGACTCCTTGGTACTCCAACCTCCATGCTTCATAGGCACACTCATCCAAGATGTCATCCAGGACGTGAGCTGCATCTTTAAGCTTTTGCAGCCAATCCTTTATAGATCTGTCTGAGAATTGTCTCTATTCAGCATCTGCAAGCGTAGCCTTGATTGTAGTGAACAAGCTGACCAGCCTTTTCACGTCTTGGTCAAAACCCAGAAATAGTCCCAATTCCTTTTGAATGAGTGAGTTCAAATTCTCAAGCACAGTCTCAAGAACAGCCTCAGCCATCCTCAAAATGAAAATACAAGAGATGTTCGAAGGTTCAGAAATGGCAATGAAAAAGGAGAAGTGTTTTGCATAGACTCTGGAAGTCAACAACGAACCCACAATAATTGTATTGTTGGACTAGGCACACGAAATGCAACAAGCTGAAATCTAAGTGCTGAAATGTAACTTATGTAATTAGTCAAATAAAAACAAAATGGATATGTATGACTGGTGACTATAGGGTACACGTATTTGGGTTACGAATCCTATATATATCCACACGTCGGGCTGGCAAAAGTGGCAACTGTTGGTGTGGACTTTCCACGTGAAGTGGAATAAAGTAAGGAAACACAGTTCAGGTCCATTTCATGAAATTCATAAAGGAAAATTTGTCACTTAAATTAATATCTAAACTATAATTTGGGATGATAATAATGATAAGTTGAAATATTTTTCAAAAAATAAATAAATGACAAGAAGTCAACAACCAATTGATTAGATGATATATATGGTCTTTCCATTTCTTAAACGATGAAGTAACAATTGAATTCAATGATAATTAAAAAAGCCATCAAAATAAAATAAAATAAGCTTTGGTTATACTTAATTTTTGCTGTTTGTGGAGCATAAATACTCTATAAGCATGTGGACTATTCTGTTTGTGCTGCCTTTAGCTTGCCTCTGAATCTCATGTATATGGGTTTTTTGGTACCCCTTGTACCATTCGATAGTAATATATTGTCTTTTTCCGACGTAATTCGTCTACACTTTACTCACTCTTGTCACAATGTTGCAAAATCTAGGTCATTTAAAGGGGTTATCATTTTTCAACTTTCTGTAATTTATGAGTGCTTGAGTTTACTGTTGTTTCCATGGGGATGAAAAGATAACA
Organism: Glycine max; assembly: GCF_000004515.6. Taxonomy (NCBI): domain Eukaryota; kingdom Viridiplantae; phylum Streptophyta; class Magnoliopsida; order Fabales; family Fabaceae; genus Glycine; species Glycine max. The sequence continues at coordinate 3,745,551 of NC_016088.4, read as the reverse complement.
ATAGTATCCATAAAACATCCATTTTGGCCCTCCTAATTTCTACTGGCCATCCATTCATCAGCATTATTGATTGGTGTTTCAATAGCACTTTCTTAAGGGCATTATACACCTTTAGAGGGCTAACAACTAACAAGATGTATATGTTAATATAATCTCAGGTTGTGTATATCTTTCAAGAACCAAAGTTGATATCTACTAATGGTATTTGAAGGGTCTTAATCATTAATCAGTAATATGTTTTGAGCTGCTCTATTTTAAGAATTGTTATGTTGTACTTTGATTCATGTAGACCGACATTCTTGATTATTTTGTATGCTGTGTGTTTCTGTTTTTGTGTTCAGAATGTATTTTTACATGCCTTTATTTAATTATTTTTGGATCAATGATGTTTTGTTCATAGAGTTCTCCTTTATCGATGGTTGGATGACGCTTTAAATCAGGTGAACATATAATTGAAGAACTTCTAGCAATCCTTAGAAACTATGAAGCATCGACACGGATACGGACACCGGACACGAACACGTGAACACCTGTAATGTCCAAAATATAGAACGTAGTACGGGTGTCATGTCGGTGTCGGACACTAACACGGACGCGTGTCGGACACCAGACACAACAAGGGACTGAAATGTCCGTGCTTCATAACTTATAAATTAGATGGAAAAGATCAAATTATCTTCTCAGGATAGAAAGTTGTAAATCATAAAAGTAATGGGGATAGAAAAGAAAAGCTCACATAACCTATTTGTTCTTTTATTTTCTTTTAGTTTAATTTAATTATTTATCTTTTTAAAAATTTAATTTAATTATTATTTTTTTTTCCAATTTAATCCTGTATCTGCTTAAAAATTTATTAATTTGATCTTTCATCTATTGTCGTTAATTATTTAAAAATAAGCTTTTTTAGTTCAATTTTTTTCTCTTCTCCTCCACTTTATTTTTAATAAAAATAATTCATTCTTAAATAATTAACGATGTCAATCTTAAATGTAGATCAAAGGATTAATTAGAAAAAAAAAAATAATCAAAATAATTTTTTTAAAAGATAAAAAATTAAATTGAACAAAAAATAAGATAAAGGACACCAAATTAAACTTTTTTTAAAATAAAAGATAACTAAATAAATAAATAAAATAAAGTAAAATAAAATAAAGGACAAATAGATCATTTGGGCAAAAGAAAATGTGCTCTTTTCATCAACATGCTGTCATGGTACAGTTGACAGTTGAGGCAGGGATCACCTATGAAGCAATATTGGTACAGTTTATACATAGGTGTGGAAGCAGCTGCATGCACAAAGCAGCATAGGCACTGACATGTGTATTAAATGTCTAAAGGGTATAGAGTACCATTTTTATATATCAGCAATTCCATGATGGTGATGATGGTACCAATCACCCAAATAAAATAAGTTTGGTTATCGTAATTTTTTATCTAAAATTAATTATAAATTAAAAAAAATTAACAATAGAAGAAGAATTAAGGAACATAAATAATTTTCTGTGTGCTGTCTCAGATAAAATAAACAACAAAAAAAGGTGGTTTAATGAGCTTTGTAATTTATGACCTTTATATAATATTTTTTGTCTGTGTTACAATGACATTATCTGTAATGTGTAAGCTGGGATTCTGTTTTTACTTATGTTCAAAATGTGCGTTTAGATGTTACCAGAAAAAAAAAAATTGCCATTCTAGATGCCTTATTCTTATTTCTTGTTCAGTAATGCATGTTGTAGAAAGTTCTCCTTCACCAATGGCTGCAGGAGACACTTCAGAATTCCACGGCTTTTGAGTCCTGTTTCAAAATTCAGTATGTTGTCCTTGACACTTCCCTTGTCCTTGTACAATGATGTACAGATGGCAAAACATTGTCTCAATTTTCTTGGTAAGTTCAAATAATTTAATCTCAAGGCAGGCATGACTGAATTCCCATGCTGTAAACTCCATAGCTTGCTTTCCCTGACATAGAGCCAATCCTGTTCCACTCTTGTAAAGTGAAAAAAACTTCCTAATGCTACTGCTGCAAAAGCCAATCCCCACATTTGACTCCTTGATATTCCATCTCCAATGCTTCAGTGCCACACTCTTCCATGATGTCATAAAGGATGTGATCGAGCTTTTATAGCTCTGTTGGAGAATTGTTTCTCCTAGGCAACTTCAGGTATAGTGATAGCATTATGCAGAATAAGACACCCAATATCAACAACAATAACAGCACTAACAGGCCCAAAAGGGTGACCCACAGACCCACATACCTGGAAGACTTCGTGTGAAGCATTGGCGCCATTCTAGAAGCTACTCCTTAGTCTTATTTCCTCACGTGTTCCTTCAGCTGTTAAATTCAAAATTCTGTTATAACAAACTCGAGCAAAATATCTTGTAGGCAAAAACTATTATATAAGCATTAATGAATAAATGGAGTGGCAGAGAAGATTATTTCAGTAAGAATAGTTTACTTAGCTTTTGATTTGACTTTCATTTTATCTTCCCCTCTTAGACACGTATCAAACTGGTCCGACCTGCACCTCAACACCATGCCCGACCACCATACCCGCCAGACCACCACCGACAAGCTTGAAGAAGCTGTCCACCGCCTCTCGGAGAGCCACACGCCCCTATCCCAAGGCCATCAGTCCCTCAATTCCAAGATAGACACTATTCACTCCTCCCTCACATCCCAAATCGAATCCCTCTTCGATCGCCTTGCTGCCATCACCCTGCAAACCAACAATTCCCCTTCCCCAAACACCGCCACACATGTACCTCTTTCCCCTGCTTCTCGCCACCATCACCTCAAGCTGGACGTCCCACGATTCGACGGCCATGACCCGCTAGGCTGGATATTTAAAATATCCCAGTTCTTTGACTACCAGGGTATCCCGGAGCTCGAGCGTCTCACCATCGCTTCTTTTTATATGGACGGCCCGACCCTTTCCTGGTATCAGTGGATGCACCGGAATGGGTTCTTCTCCTCGTGGCCGGCGATGTTGTAGGCCTTGGAGTCTCGCTTCGCGCCTTCTTTCTACGATGACCCCCAAGGAAACCTGTTCAAGCTTCAGTAGACAGGCTCAGTCATAGATTACCTCATTGCTTTTGAGCGCTTGGCCAACCGCACCATCGGAATTGCCCCATCCTCCCTGCTGAGTTGTTTCATCTCGGGCTTGGTCCTGGAGCTCCGCCGCGAAGTACAGGCACTGCGGCCTATCTCTCTCCCGCAAGCCATCGAACTTGCCCGCCTCCAGGAAGACAAAATGCTGGACCGCCGCCGCGGTCCCCGGCCTCCGCCTCACCCACCATCCCCAAACCCCACCTCTTCTTTCCCCTCCCCAGCCACCTCGAGTACCCTCATCCCGAAATCCCCTTCCCTTCTTCCCCTGCCATCCTCGAGACTCCCTATCAAGCGCCTCTCAGCCGAAGAGCTTGCCGTCCGCCGTGACCAGGGGCTCTGTTACCAGTGTGACAACAAATGGTCCCCTGGCCATAGATGCAAGTCACGTCTTCACATGTTCATCGTGGACGAAGACGTCCTCACCCCTGACACCTTCCCCGACAACGACCCTAATCATACCCTCATTTCCCAGATAAGCCTCAACGCCATGGAAGGCTCTCCCACCCCACAAACATTCCGCCTCTACGGTTCCATTGGCCACCACCGTGTCATCATCTCATCCGTATTCTCGAAACTGCCAAACGACACTG
>NC_016088.4:3738444-3741441 GCF_000004515.6 Glycine max | reverse complement strand
CCTTCCCTTAGACCAGCACCCCCATTCCCTTCCTGAGCCCATCACCGCCTTGCTCACCCGTTATTCCACCATTTTTTCCGAACCCACCCAACTACCACCACCGCGAACCATCCAGCACCACATTCACCTCCTTCCCAATGCGTCCCCCGTCAACGTCCGCCCTTATCGCTACTCGCACTACTAAAAGGCCGAAATCGAGTCCCAGATCACAGCCATGCTCAATTCTGGTCTCATTCAACCTAGCCAAAGTCCTTTCTCTTCCCCAATTTTACTTGTGAAAAAGAAAGATGGCTCTTGGCGTTGTTGTATTGATTATCGGGCACTAAATACCATTACGGTGAAGGACAAATTTCCCATGCCTACTGTGGATAAATTCTCGATGATTTCGGCAAAGCATCTTGGTTTACGAAGCTCGATCTCCGACAGGGCTTCCATCAAATTCGCATGGCAACTTCCGACATCCCGAAGACTGCGTTTTGCACACACCAGGGCCATTACGAGTTTCGCATAATGCCCTTCGGTCTCTGCAACGCGCCCTCAACCTTCCAATCAGCCATGAATGACACTCTCCGGCCATACTTACGGAAATTTGTTGCAGTGTTTTTTGACGACATTCTCGTCTATAGCCGCGACCTTCCTTCTCATGTCTCTCACCTGGACACGGTCCTCTCGACACTCACCACCTATCAATTCTACCTGAAAGAATCCAAATATGTCTTCGCCTAATCCAAGCTGAATTACCTGGGCCACATCATCTCCTCGGCAGGTATAGCCTCTGATCCTGATAAAATTCAAGCTATGGTGGATTGGCCCACCCCGACATCCACCACTAGCCTCCGTGGGTTTCTCGGCCTCACAGGCTTTTACAGAAAGTTCATCAAAGGCTACGCTCATATCGCTGCTCCCCTCACCACTCTCCTCCGCAAGGACCAATTCACTTAGTCCCCTGCTGCCACCTCTGCTTTCCTCCAATTAAAGACCCACATGACCTGCACCCCAGTCTTGGCCACCCCTGACTTCACACTCCCCTTCATCGTAGAGACGGATGCATCCGCGGTTGCTATCGGAGCTGTTTTGGTCCAACAGGACCACCCAATTGCATACTATAGCAAGGTGCTCTGTCCACGATTGCAACGCGCCTCCGCCTACGTCAGGGAGTTGCACGCGATTACCTCAGCGGTCCGCAAATGGAGGCATTATCTTCTGGGCGCTTCCTTCACCATCCTTACAGACCATAAGAGTCTTAAGGAGCTCATGTCGCAGGTCATACAGACGTCGGAGCAACAGACTTACTTAGTCAAGCTTTTGGGATACGATTACAATATTCGCTACAAACCAAGCCCCACCAACACTGTCGCAGATGCTCTATCTCGCATCCCTACCGGAGACTTTCTATCTCTCACAGTACCTCACTGTGACTTCCTGGACACTCTCCGACGAGCATTAATGGCCGACACTCAATATCGTGATTTACTCCAGGCAATTCAGACGACCCCCGCGGACCATCCTGCTCTCTTGGTCCGTAATGGACTCATCTTCAAGGAACGTCGCATATGGATAACCGTTCCTACCCCACTCACATCAACGTTACTCGAGGAATTTCATACCTCTCCTCTCGGCGGCCACACCGGGGTTGCAAAAACACTCCATCGTCTCCAGCAGAGTTTCGACTGGCCAACCATCAAGTCTGATGTTCAGCATTTCGTATCCCATTGCCTTGTCTGCCAACAGACAAAGTATGAAACAAAGAAGCCCTCCGGTCTGCTACAACCTTTATCGATACCAGCCAGAATTTGGGAAGAAATGTCTATTGACTTCATCACCGGCCTCCCGCCATCACAAGGTCACACGGTCATCATGGTGGTTGTCGACAGGTATTCCAAAGGGGCTCATTTTGGAGCACTCCCCACCCATCACACAGCTCACCAAGTTGCAGTCCATTTCCTCAACCTCGTCTACAAACTTCACGGCTTTCCCCGAAGTCTCGTCTCCGACAGAGACGCCTTGTTCCTCAACCATTTCTGGAAGGAACTCTTCCGTCTCAGTGGCACACAATTGCGCATGACCACCGCCTATCACCCTCAGTTCGACGGACAGACTGAGGTCGTTAATCGGACCTTGGAACAATATCTCAGAGCTTACGTTCATCACAAACCCAGTTAGTGGTATCGTTATTTGCACCTCGCGGAGTGGTCTTACAATACCACGGTTCATTCCAGCACGGGTTTCACTCCATTCGAGATCATCTATGGCTGTCCACCCCCTACCACGATTGACTACATTCACGGCTCTTCTTCCATTGACGCCGTCGACACCCTCTTATCTGACCGAACGGAGCTTCACACCCTCCTTCAGCGGCGCCTCCTTAAAGCTCAATCCTCTATGAAGGCCAACGCCGACAAGCACCGCCACGACACACAATTCTCAGTTGGCGATTGGGCATACCTCCGCCTCCGCCCTTATCGCCAGAAATCGATGGCCCCGTCATACACCAAGCTTGCTAAGCGCTTTTATGGCCCATACCAAGTAATTGATCGTATCGGCCCCATAGCTTATAAACTTGCACTTCCTGACACCTCACACATCCATAATGTCTTCCACGTGTCGCTTTTGAAGCTCCATCAGGGCCCGTCACCCACCACCGAAGCTCCTCTTCCCCCCCCTGGCCGTCGACCATCATCCTGTGGTCAGCCCTCTCACCATCTTGGACTGGAAGTGGGACACTTCAGTCAACCCGCCACTGCACATGGTTCTGGTCCAATGGACAGGTTTACCCCCAGAGGACACGTCTTGGGAACCTTGGACTGAGTTGCAAGCAACCTACAACCTTGAGGACGAGGTTGTTTTTGGAGGCGCGGGTGTTGATAGCATTATGCAGAATAAGGCACCCAATATCAACAACAATAACAGCACTAACAGGCCCAAAAGGGTGACCCACAGACCCACATACCTGGAAGACTTCGTGTGAAGCATTGGCGCCATTCTAGAACCTACTCC
>NC_016088.4:3663926-3738075 GCF_000004515.6 Glycine max | reverse complement strand
TTTATCTTCCCTCTTAGACACGATCATATAGCCTTGACTGTACTGTAGTGAGCAAGCTGACAAGCCTTTTCATGTCTTGATCAAAACCCAAAAATAGTCACAACTCCTTTTGAATTAGTGAGTTCAAATTCTTAAGCACAATTTCAAGGACAGCCTCAGCAAGATGGAAATGTAAAAGGGATTGTATGAAGCAAGAAGATTAACAAGGACAAGTTTTGTGTGAACTTAACATGTTAAAGCGTGGTCTATTAATAAGGTACTATTGGAACAATTTGTAAGCATGCCAAGGTCAAAGCAGCATATGTACTGACACGCCTTTTAAATGTGCAGGGGTTTTGGAGTACCATTCTTATATATGAGCAACTTCAAGTTGGTGATGACGGTTTTGATTTACCAACACCCAAATCAAAAAAGATTGATGGACGTAATTTCCTATGTAAAATGAATTACAAAATAGATTAATAATAGAAAAATAATTGAAGATATGATCAAAAATATCTTTCTATGTGATTTCTAAGATAAAATAAATTACAAAAAAATGTGGTTTAAAAATGAGCTTTGTAAATTTGTACCTACATATAATGTTTTGGTCTGTGTTATAGTCACATTTGGAATGTATAAGCTAGCTTTCTGTTTTAACTTAAGTTCAAAATGTGCTTTTAGATGTTACCAGAAACAGATGCATTTTTAGATGCTTGTTCTTTTTCTTGTTTAGTGATGCTTGCCGTAGAAAGTTTTTGTTTACCAATGGCTGCAGGATAGCTAGAAATTTTTTCTTGTTTAGTGATTGAAAATACTCAAGTGTGGTCCGTGAGCAAACTAATTTGATCATTTCAGCCATACTTAGAAGTTACTGAGTAAGAAGATCAAATCAACTTTTGAGAATATGAAAGTTGTAACTGTTGAAAGCATTGAAGAGTAAATATAATTCTCATTACCAAGAAGAAAAAGCGGTCTTGGTGAAGTTGACCGTTCAAATTATGCAAACACAAGACCTCAACATTTTTATGCTGAAAAGGGGGTAGCAAACAATACAAATTTCTGAACATTGTAATGTTACATGTTTGTAAAACCTTGATTATACTTCATACTTCATTGTGAACTTAACTGAAAGGAAGAAGCACTGAAATTTTCAAACACGGCCAGTGGGAAACATCAAATTTGGAAATTAATTTATTGTTTAGTTTAATGCATGTACATGCACATGTATTTATATGCATATGGGACATTTGGAAATTTTTATTATTAGTTTGCCACCACATATATATGGTAAGTTTTTATATTTGTTTGGAACACAGTATTAAAATGAATCTGTGCAATTATGATGGCTTCGGTCATAAAATGGGTCAAACTTTCTTTATGTTGAACCTTGGTTACCATGCCCAACATGCTTGGTGAATGGTCTACCAACTTCACACTTTGGTTGCCCAAAAAAGGCTTCCCTTGTTACCCGTGCTTGAATCTGAAACGCTCCCTTTCACTTAATATAATAATAATAATAAAAACAATTCTCCCCTCCTCTGTTTTAAACACAAGAGCCCTCCCCTCCCTCTCCTAATTCTCGTCTTTTCAATAACCCACCCCATTTCTCAAATCCTTCATCTTCTTTTCCATTTTTTCATCTCTTAACCTTCCATTCATTTTCCTCAATTGTTCCAAAATTCTTTAAGTTTATTGTATCTTTGTGTCACCCTCAAGGATAGAAAGGTGATTAGAGTAAAATAGAACCCCACTCATTTTCTTAAAATTTTTATTTGATCTCTTTAAGGTAAATTTATAACCCATTATGTTATAAGAGTATTTTATAGCATAGTTTAGTAATGGGTTGTGTGAGAAAGGTTAGAAAACTAAGTATTAGGAATTATTGCGGTTTCCTCAAAATCGTATGTATGTTATATTTGGAAATTTTGTCTAATCTCTTGTTCTTTTTATTCTAAATACATAAATCCTGTAAAAAAATATGGTGGTTAATCGTTTCAATGACATTGTAAGACATTGATTGTCTTCTTTTCTTAGAGTGAGTAGTTAATCTACCAGCGGCATTATTTTTTAAATTCTTTTAGGAGAAACAACTAAACTTCAAAATATATTCTTTTGTGATCTTTGAAATTTTAAAAATACTTGAGAATAAAGTAAACTGTTTCTTTTTGTTTAATTAAATTTATTCTAAGATTTTCGATAAATTATTTAAGAATGAATATTGGATTATATTTTATTTTATTTATTGATTTTATAATTAATTGTTCTTTATTATAATGAAAAGATAATATAACTTATGAGTCAAATAACGACCAATTGAAAGAAAAATATTATATAATATGATATTGGAAGTTAAAAGTTATTGTATGATATGATGTTTACTTCTATGAATGATGTGAAATTTTTTGCCAGAGGCCAATCCTAACACTTCATCTTTGCACATAACCAATTATAAATTTACACGTAATAAATAAAAATATAAAAATAAAAAAGAATCTAATATATAAAAGAAAAAAGAAAATCCACGATTCTTCAATACATCTACGTAATTGTATATTCTTTTTTCATATGGTATTAAATTTGTTATCATAGAATCTGCGTCGAAAGCAAAAATGCATATATGACACTATTACAGCATTTTCCTATGAGACTTTGAAAAGGGAGAAATGTAGTAAAAATAAATTCATCTAATTTAAAAATGTTGAATTATTTTTACAGTAACATATATAATTAATTAGATGGAGAAGAACCATGGGTTTCCTTAAATTATTTTTTTATTACAGCATTTTTATTTATTTTTTATATTTTAATTTTAGGACATTATAATTTCTTTAAATTATCTAGCTATTGAGAATATAGACCCCAGTCAATTCTAAGTAGGAAACTTTTACTAGGTTCTCGAATGGTCTACCAACTTCACACTTTCATGGCCCAAAAAGGATTCCCTCGTTATCAGTGCTTGAATCAATCTTGGTGTTGTGTTTTTCTAGTTGACTTAAGTTGAATTTCAACCTTTGTGGCCTATGTGCCTTAGGCCTAGGGAAGCTAGATCTTTGCATCTCCATTTGAAAATTAAGTGGAATCTGCAGAACAAAGTTTAAGTTACCTTAGCCAGGTATTCTCTGAGGTGCCACCTATGACAATGGTGTTCTGATTTTCCAAAACTATATATGGAAAGAAGATACTCAGAAGGAACTTATGCAGTTCAACAGTGTATAGAGGTTAGAGTGTTCCTAAGCTAGTGTTACAAGATATATATGAACAACAATTTGTTAGCAATTGATTCAAATACAAAGATCAAAGCTGCAACGGACAACTCTGGGTCTTTGCAAGCTTCTGGACCAGATGGTTTGAATGGTTTTTTCTACCAGAATCATTGGGAGGTGACCTCTGAAAGCATTAATCATTTTTGCTGCAATTTTATATATTTTATGCACTAGCTTTAACCCTATTCCCATTCTACTGCATCACCAAAAACATAAATAAATTAAGTAACACCTCATCCACAACAGCATTTACTCTCTCCTCGGTTTGTCAAGGAAATCTGCCATGCATTGAAGAAAAAGAATGCCCATGGCAGTGACCAGGTGATCATAAAATTGGATATATCCAAGGCCTATGACATGTTAGAATGACCATTCATGTAACAAGTCTTGCTTAAATATGGTTTTCACAGAAGATGTTTGCTTGCGGGTTAAGGGAGCAATTAACGAAAGCTAGACCACTTGAAATAGGACCCCTGCATGGAAACCAGGACCAAGATATTTGCTTGACATGCTCCACCACAGCATCAAAATCAGGAGCCTTGTTCTGAAAAATAATAGAATTTCTATGTAGCCATAAACACCAACAAGTGGGGTGCCATATCAGTTTCAGATTGGTAATGTTTTGATTGAAGGAAATTAGAACCATTTGAGAAACTAATGAACCCTATACCAATATGCTTCATTCTATCATAATTATTTCATCTTAGACAATTATATAATTTTAACTCAAACAATTAGTCATTTAAAATTTGTTGGTTTTAATTAATTAAAAGTTATTATAAATGCCTTTTTTTTTTAATTTTAACTTTAACAAAATGTTATAATGCTTTCTTGATACTTGAATTTTAGGAATAGTTAGGGATTAAATTATATTTTCAATTTTCAAATTTTAATTATTTAAATTCTTGATATTTTAAATTTTAAAGACATTAAAAAATTGAAACAAAAAAAACTAAATTTAAATAATTAAATTCAAATTTATTAATTTTAATTGTAAAAAGTTATATTTTTTAAAAAAAATAAACTCTTAATAAAATATTACAAACTTTTCTAGAAATTAGGTTAGATGGGGATTAAATTAGCAATTTTAATTTTGTTAATTTTAACTATTTATACATTATAATAAATTTTGTCTTGAAATTTTAACTGTTAAAAAATGTTATAAATGATTTTTTTTTTAAACCAGAAACAATTGATATTAAAAAATTAAATTCAAATTTATTAATTTTAATATTTTTTTTAATCATGCAAATTCTTTCTTAAAATTTTAAATCTTTAAGAAAATGTGAAAAATTTAATATTTTCTTAAAACTAAAAATAGTACGGTATTAAATTAGTAATTTCAACTTTGTTGATTTTAATTATTTCATTTGTGTGTGTTTCTTTGCATGCTTTATCTTTAAATTGTTTTTTATTACTATTATGGTTAGTAGTTTTCTATAAAAATCGATGCATTGATATTAATTCTTTTAATATTATTTATTACTATGAAAAATATAACTATTTATTTGCATGTGTCTCTTTGTATTCTTAATTTATCTTAAAGTACTTTAATATTTTTAATTTTTATATTTAACGGGTCCATAATCTAGTATATATAATATTAGGGACAAGCTATCGATGATGAAATTAACTTTTTACTCATGTATATAATTAAACTTAAATTCAAGCTAAAACTTGTTTGTTTAATTAAACAAATTTGGGTAGGCTTATAGAAAACAATTTTGGTTAGATATTTACCAAGTCAAACTTGAATACTTTACTCATACTTCCCCTTTACATTTAAACTCATACATGAAACTATATAGTAAAACCTCTCAATTTCCACCAATGCATTGAGATGCCAACAAAGAATGCTTTGATATTCATAAAAATAATAATATAGGATAATCAATTTTTTGGCAATACTATGCTACAATTTGATTGCTCACTAAATCAAAAACTGACATCAATGGGCAATTACAAGGTCCCATTGCATGTACTATGACATTTTAGATTGTAGAACCTACGTGCTGGGTGATGATTTGCACTGGCAAGCTATTAGCAATTTACTAATTATCTTTTGAAGCAAGTGTAGCTTTTAATCCGTACTTGGAGAAAACCTCACTTAATACAGCTTTCTCCCTGATCTTTAACCTGCACCAGAATCAAACAAGTACACTGAGAAAATAACACAAAGCATGCAATTCATGCTAAAGCTATATAAAATGAACAGGGAAATCACCTTCTTGAGGATCCAGGAACATCTAAAACTTTTTTGGTTTTCTCTTTGGAAATTGGTTTTTTCTTACGGGCATTCTCCTGTTTAACCTTGGCAGACGACTTCTGCACAGCTGCGGGGTTTCTGTCAACCTGCTCTGAGGGAAGTGAAATATTTTCAGGATCGATCCTCATTTCCACATTATCATCATGATCTACCCCCAAAGCAGTGACAGACTCTTGATTATCCTCATCATCTTCCTGTTCTTCTCCATTCATCTGATAGTCCAGGTCATCCAAATCATCTGAAGAATTGGTCTCATCCCAGGAACTACGGGCAGAACCATCCAAGTTAGAATCCTCATTTGAATCTTCTTCAAAGGCAGCGGCCACAAGTTGCGGAGCAGCACTAAGGTTTTTGCTTAATTTCAGAGAAGATGAAGACTGTACATTTAGAAGCTCACATTTTATCTGCTTCTGAATTTTACCAAAAGTAATAGTTTGTCCAGTGTATAACTCTACGAACCTAAGGGAGAGAACAATGGAAATAGTAAGATACTAGCACAGTCAAAACAATTTAAACAGTGTGTACCAGCAGCAAACTTTTTCAATAACAAAAGCACAATAATCAAATTGCACAGATCCTATACATGCACTCATTTCACTTAAGCCAATTAAAATAACATGAAGAAGCTTGAATCAATTATCCAAGCAAAGAAACTATCATGTACTTGTTTCACATATTTTCATGATCCAATCAAAGGAAACACTTTTAAGGAATGCTAAACTAAGGATTCCTCTGTGTCAAAAGACTCGAACCTCAAAATTCATGAAAAAAAATCTCCAATCCTGATAATTTCTTATTACAGTGATGTCATGCACTGCATGTATCAGTTAGGGACCAGGGGAAGAAGGTATTGAAGATGTATACCAAAAAGAAGCAGCGAAGTGGGTTAGCAGTCAAGTGGGTATACTTTGGAGACTTCAATGAAATATTTGAAGAAGCTTGCAGCAAAACTTATGTCACAGCTGAGCATAGGGTTTGATTTGTAACTAGCTGGTCATTCAGATGTAGAGTGGATTTTGTCCATTGGCAGAGCAATTACTCTGAAATAATAATTCATTCTTGATCTCCCTCTCTTGTATTTTGAATTCTTGTTTATTTCTAGTTTATTCTAAATTCTGAACCTATCAATCTCAGGCTAAACTTACTCTTCCCTTTTTTTCATTATTATTTTTCTTGGGGTTGTAGATTCGAAGCAGACACAAGATTGAGGTTAGAACACACCTAACTGCATCTTCTTCACGCTTGAAATCAACATATGCAAAACCCTTGCAGATTGGGTCCCTCGTCTTCTTGTTTCCAGTAACAGCTGGGACTATATTAATTATGCCAGGAATCCCTTGCAAAGCTGATTTCAGATCTTTATGGATGTTCTTTTTCTTTGGTAGGTTCACCAAGCACACTCGACCTCCAATTGGAACAAGTTCTGCATCTGCAAAGTTGCACGGCAATAGATAAGAGTCAGATTTCAAATAATGGGCTCAGTATAAATGGAAAGCAAATACTTTGCAACTCAATAGTCTTTGACATTGGTTTCATATTCATCCAAAAGTAAGACAGACAACAACAAGAAGAATATATGATATTGGACCCTAACATTTATTTTCACAAGTCTTTAAATTTTTTTCGATCACTGGAAAGTGAACTCCTCAATGAAGGGAATATATTCTCTAAAGTGGGAACAAAAAACTTGAGAGTCAACTGTGATGATCTTACCGCTTTTCAAGTTTTTAATAGAAATATATTAATCTATTGACAATATTTATTGAAGATCTAGGATCCCATTAGGTACGGCAGAGAATCCATTCATTAAATATTTTTAATATGACAAGTTTTATTATAAAATGGAAGTTTTAAAAAATTAATGGTGCGATTAAAACACTACAAGAAGTCATGTTTTTTTTTCCACTGCAAATGATCCTATTCCACCTAAGTCTCACTAAATAAATAGCAAGATCAGTGGGACCTACACCAAAATCAGTGTTAAAAAGAATTTGTTGGTAGCATTCCTCCATGCATATACTTACTAATGTAGCCAATTGCATGGGATAGAGGCTTACGTTGTTTTGGATATAGTTCCTTAAGTACTTTAACATTATTCTCCAATCAAAATTTGAGTTTCACCTCGATAATCTACCTTATAGAGGTTTGCATTAAAAAGTCAGCATAAGTTATCGAGATTAAACTTCAATTCTAATTGGAGAAAAGCCCCGAAAACACCTGAGTAATTACATGACTCTTGTCTAATGTAGTCACTCGACAAAACTATAGCAGTTATACTTGCATATGCTGATATGTACTAACGAAAAGAGACCTCCATTACCCACTTCACCCTTGACAAGAAAAACACTTCACACATACACGGGAAAGAAACACAATACATGACTCTTTGAACGGAACCCCAACGTCAATTACAGAATAATTTCACCGAACAAATCAACTCGGAACTAAATGTGTAAATGTCCCTGAATGTGTAAAGTGGAGACAATTTAGTATGTAAACGGTGCAACAACTACGTAACAATTGTCTTACTTTTTACACGTTCAGGACTAAATAAGAATTTTCTTTCAAGGATTAAATCATCACCGGCTTACACATTCAGACCAAAATGGTCATTTATTCGAACTAATTTCAACACGACAGGCGCAACCCAAATAAAAAAAAAAAAAGATTTTTGGTGGCTAACCTTTCTTCTTTTGAACACTTTCATTGGAAGCATGTTTTACTGGGTTGCTCATAAGCTTCTTCAAGTTCTCAGCCTGCGCTATTCTACTCTGGCGCATTTCCTCGAGCAGCTTATCCTCAACCGAAGTGTCGTAAACTTTCCCTTCGCCAAAACCCCTCGGCTTCTTCTCAAACCATTTATTCATCTTCTCCAATGAAAGCATCCCCTCATCATCTTCATCATCATCAAACTCTTCTTCTTCATCATCATCATCATCATCGTACTCATCATAAAAATCGTCGTCGTCGTACTCCTCGTCATCGTCGAAACCGTCGTCCGTTACAGCGAGTTCAGCGCCGCCGCGCCGTTGCTTCTTTGCGGCTGCCGCGACAAACACTCGGCCGGGAACATTTACGATGTATTGCCGGAATTGTGGGAACACGAGCCGCGAAACGAAAGAGGAATGGGAATGAACGGCACGTGCAGGTGCTAGAGAGTGACACGTGCGGGCGCGAGAGAGAACTGGCACCGAATTGTACGGTGCCGGAATTGGAGTTGAACGGAGCATTCTTCTGCTGTTACCCACACCACAGTCACTTACAAAAAGTGTGTATAACTCTTTAATGATGTTTAGTTATTATATAAAAATGTTGAAAAATATCGTGTCTTTACTCTCTTCCTTTTTTTTGTTTGAATTGATTGTAATAACTGTCAATATCATATTGAAAAGTTATTAGTTAGTAATTACTTATTATTATTATGGGTGATTTTTATGAGATAATTGTGTTTATTAATAATTATAGATAAAAAATAAAAAATTTAAAAGATAATGTTAGTTTAAATTTTAAATAAAATCATTCAAACTATAGTAGATTTTAGATTTATTATAAATTAAAATAAAAAAATGAGTGGATAGTCTTAGATAAAAGGGAAATAAAATGTTTATAATGTTAAGAAATTGTTTATTGTTTTAATATATTTTAAATAAAAAATTGAGATGAATAATACTGGATAAAGATAAATTTAATTTTTGTATTAATAAGAACTTTTCTAACTCATTAATAATTTTTTATTATAATCTTTTATAATTTAAAATTATTTTCTTTAAAAAAGTCATGCAAAAATAAGGAGTAAGAGAAAACTTTTATACTCAATCATTATGAAATGAAAATCAGAAAAAAAATACAAATAATGAACTAATTAAAGGAGTGAGAGAGTTCTCTAAACATTACTCATTTAATTTTTATAACTTTATAGCTGTATAAATTTTATTTTTTAGTCCTTTATACGAAAAAAACGTCTTTTATAATCTTTGTATTTTCAAATCTCTTTTGGTCTCGTTACATAATGACAAGAATTACAAGATAATATTTATGTAACAGTAAAAACTAAAAGGAATTTTTAAAGTACTTGTAGAAGGATCAAAGAGGGTGATTTTTAAATATAGAAGCTAAGAGATAAAGTTTGTGCGGTCATAAGAACCTAATGAATATTTTTTCTTTATTTATATAAAAAAAATAGTAGAAAAAAATAGTAGAAATAGATTTATTATTGAAGGATGGGCTCTGGTATTTTATTTTGATTTAAAGTATTTTTTTATCATTTTCCAAAAGCCCATTATATAGCAATTTAAATCTGGACTGGGTCATACTAAATCAAAAACCTTAGAGGTGGGCTTGTTATGACAGCTAAATCACCCGAACACGAGTGTTGTTAGGTGCATCCAGCATTATTGTTGGTGCATGCTGGGTGCACCTAGCAACACTCTCCAAACACTAATAACAAATATAATTGGCCAGAAATCAATCTTTGGGTTTTTTTGAAGCTGGACAAAATATGAACCACCAAGGATTGTTTCAGTGATGCCAGCACAATTATTTCCACAAATAATCACACACCCTACATTTCATCAACTTGGAAGTGATAAGGCCATTAATTATTTCACCCATGTCCTTCTGTGCTCCCAATAACCACCATCTTGACTTCCACACCTTTGCCAACCTCATAGCCTACCCCTTTTGATCACAGGCCCATTACCACACCAGCTAGCTAAATCTAACTCTAGCTACTTATGGAATTGAATGCATCTCTAGCTTTAAGTTCACCCATAAAAAATATCATTTGTTATTAAACTTCATAAAGCAAAAAGGTTGTATGTGTTGGCATGATTGCGAATATAATTGCATCAGCAAGGTAGAGATTTTTTTACTCGCCGCAATCCTATGGTAACCACAATTATAATTTAAAACTACATATATTAGTAAAAAGATTTAACATATAACTCTCTTATTTAAAAAAATTTATAAGTGTCACTCACGGTTGAGTCGACCTATAAGTTTGTACCTTCGCACATGTCTGCAATTTACCATTTTCTGATTATACCCTCTTATAACATTTTATCAGTACTTAACAGCCATGCATCTCTGTCGGCTGATACCATACGATTTCACTTACAATTTTCTGCTCCCTACCAAATACTATCCTGGTCGGTGTCTCGTGTCTTGCTCGAATTAATAATGAACTCTCCTTTATCATGATTTGATTCATCACACATTAGGCTAGTAATAATTCCTTAGAGGGCTTTCCATGCATTATCCGAAGCTGTCATCATCTTAGGAAACCTAAACACATTCATCAAAATTAATGAATAAAAAGTTGGACACTTACCCTTTACGCACGTTAAACAGCGACATGTATACGTGACACCATATATACACGCAAATTATGCACGTTTGTGGGGGCGTTGGTGCTATTATTCATGTATTCATGGATATATAAATTTCAGTTTGGTGGAGTTTTACATCAACTGTTTGATAATTTTTATTTAATTAGTTGAATTATATTGCTGCATGGTATGGGTCAATGGTAGATATTAAGAAACCCATCAAATAGTGAGCCCACTTGGGCTTGGTTTGGTAGTACTGCTAGACAATTCCATATGTACCTTTTAGCAAAACCCCAACCTTTTACTCAAATTGTAGATGATGCAAGCTTTGAATTTATTATCCAAGTTTCCCTTATCCATCCAGATTGGTTATGGTATGTGGCATATGCAATATTACTATGTTTTTTTTAGTAAAATACTTCAACTTAATATAATTTACTTTCATGAGAGTTTAAAAAGATTCTATCCATATGCACTAGTCAGTAGCAGCCCATACTGCGGATCTTCTGAAGTTGTTTATGTCATATTTTTTTTTTCTTTTAATTTTTGTTAAAAAAATTGAAGATATGGTGGAGTCAATTCATCTTTTTATGTGCAATCATTACATGTTCACTGTGCCAATGCCACGAATATATATATATATATATATATATATATATATATATATATATATATATATATATATATATATATAGTAAAAGAGGACAATGAAAGTATATCTATTAGAAGATATCAACCTCAAATAAATTTTTTCATTTCAAAAAAATTAATTAGTCTTAAGCTCTCAATAAAGGATACCTTGACTTCACTAAAAAAATATAGAAGAAGGCATTAGTAAAGCATATTTATTTGCTGTCAACTCTATCCTTGAAACCTTTTGCCGTGTCATATAAATTATGATCGGATCATTTGGTAATAACTAACACACTTTTTAAATGTATTATTAATGTTATTTTAAATTCTCAACAAATTAAGTAATTGATACAAGTAATTAATGTATTAAGATTAACATTGAATCGTTCAGATAAATTTAGATTTATCTTTGACAAAAATAATTTTTAATTAGATTCACCAAACTCTAATTTAGTTAAAGGATATTTCCTATACTAATGACTTTTTATCACTATCTTGGATTTTTCTTAAAGTTTGTTTATTGTTTTCTTTTGACCATATTGCTTATTACATTTATTAATTTTCTCTCTCTCAATATACATACGCTCCAAAAATAATGTGAAAAATATTTAAAAATAATATTTAACAATTTAATTAATAACATATTTTAATTTTAAATGTCAAAGATTTTATAAATATATACCAGATAATATGTTGAATAGAAACCTTAAAAATATCATGCATGCATGCATACATATATATATGGCGGGCTTTTCTAAAGTGCAACCTGTACTTGCATAAATCTCAATCCTTTATAATAATAAATGATTTAAATTGAAAATTTTCAATTAAAATTGTCACATCAGATTTTTAAATTTAACAAAATAACTTTTCCAATTAAAATATAAACATAAAAACATATTATTCTCGCATTCACCATAATCATCTTCGTCCCTGCAGAAGAAGAAAAATGCCTAATACAAACTGTTGCAACATTATATCTTTAATTTGATCACACTGTCATTTGTCATTTGGATTTCCAAATTTCATGTAATTTGCTTAATCAATACTTATGTGACGCCTCTATTTTATTTTTTTTCCTGGAGTTTGGCATCAATCAGAAAAGGCAATCGACCTTAGAAATAGAGAGCGGGAAATTGTTTGAAAGCAAATGGGATAAATATATATTGAAGTGATATTTATCAATGGGTCATGAGTAATCACATAAATAAATTTAATAGCACATTTTAACATAAAACCTTAAAGTTTAGAATTATTGATCTTATCCTCACTTATATAGTATTCAACTTATTCATTCTCACTAAAAGTAGAGCTTTATATTCACATTTGTATTTCAACAATTTTTTCCTCAAGTGTGAGTCTTGTCCATATGGTAGTTTTTCTCTCAAGCGGAAGCCATTTTCAATCCAATAATATCCAATGGTGCCGGAGCTTAACAGTTGTTGCCTCCGCTTGCCTAGCCATTGTAGCCAACATGTCCTATTACCTTGCACCGCCGCAATACCAACGAGACCCACTGTCTGGCCTCCTTACATAAACTCACTTGTCAGGAAAACTTTTGATACAAAGGACTTTCATGTCCATGGATCCACCGCCAATTCATCTTACTTGTCTGAGTCAGTCACTAAGTTGAACCATTGACTCTGATACCAATTGTTGGACAATCAAAGGGATAAACACAGGGAAAATTTAACCAATGGGTCATAAGCAAACCATATAAGTGAGTCTAACATCATATTTTAACCAAAAACCTTAAGACTCATGTTTATGGGTCTTTCCTCTTCCACATGATAGTCTTCCCTCGAGCAAAAACTACTAATTGTTGTGAAACCAAAGGGATAAACATCAAGGAGATTTTCACCAATGTGCTATGAGCAATCACATAAGTGAACTCAACATTTCACCTTAACCCAAAACCTTAAGGTTCGGGTTTGTGGGACTTACCATTGTTAACTCCTTGGCAAGTGTATCAATTTGTCCCAACAATACTAAACTGTAAGACCAAGTGTCTACTTCACAGGAACTTTGATTGTACTCAGAGTTTGTATATATCAAATTTTAAGCAATGAAATGACTAAAAACGAGTATATTTAGACTAATAAAGCAGAAAAGTAAAATTCAACAATAATAAAGGACATAGAAACTGAGTAAAATCTAAAAGGCGAGAAAAACAAACACTTGGCTGTGAAAAATGATACTTGGTGCAGATTTGTAGGAGTGTTAGGTGTTTGGTCTACTGAAAGTATTCGTGATGTAATGTTAAGGATTTTTCACCATTTAAAATTATTCTAACTATTACTTTCATCAACTAAATTGCTCTAACAATGATCTCTCATTTAAAAAAGTCTAAATCACTTGATTTCACTCTTGATCCCTTAGAAAGCTAAACTAGGTACTTGCTTTAAGAATAAAGATGCATAAATAAGACTAACTAACATCATTCTATTCCTAGACATGGATTACTTAGAAGTTACTTCTAGTTCTTAAAGTAAAAATATTTCTCAATGATTAAAACAATATAACTTATATATATATATATATATATATATATATATATATATATATATATATATATATATGAGTGATCAAATCATAAACAAAACAATAAACATGAAAAGGAAGTAATAATACTGAAATAACATTAAATAAATACTAAAAATTATTATATCTCAGAGTCTTTAGTACCCAAACCCCCAATAATGGGTAAGTTAGTCTCTCATAATCATGAGAGACTTAAAACAAGAAAATGAAACAAAGAAATGGAAGAAAAGAACTCTCAAGTGAATATTTTTGCTTCAAAGCATGCCCTAGACAAATTCCCTCCAAAAAGCACATTGCCTCCTTTTATATCCTTCAAAACGATGCATTGTTGTTTTCCAAAAAGCGTGCACATGCATAGCATAGATGGCTTAAGTGACACCACACTAGACCTTCAAATGCACGCTTAGCATACATGCATGATATAGTTGACTTCTAGCTAGGCTTCTCGCATTGAGAGTGCCCTAACGCTTTGAACGTGTTGTTCCAATTTCTCATACATCTTAGATAATTGTTATGTAATTTAAATGCACAAAATAAGTATATATGCATAGCAATTATTAATGGTTATTTATATGGTACTCAACCTTTTCATTTCTATTCGATACGAGACTTCACATTCAAGATGCAAATTAGGATTAGGAAAGTTTATTACTAAGATACATTGAGTGTGAGGGTGATTGAGAAGAACAATACTACAACAATTTGGATTAGGTATTTTTCTTCTACAAGGATGAAAATTATTATGCGAAAACACAAATATTTTTTTTATATTTTCTAATTTACTTAAATATTTTTATTTTGTTAAAAATAAAATTTTTATGTGATACTTTTAATTAAAGTATATCAATCTGAACGGTGCATTATTATGAAAAGTTACGATTTGTGCACTTTACCTTCACGTATCTAGACTCATTGAAACGTGTGTGTATATTCATCAATGACAAGTTAGAACATCATTCTTCTTATTTATGAAAACATTCATATTTTCATAATGGACAAACCTTAAATCGTGCTAAAGAGAATCATATAATATGAGTTCGGCATTCAATAGCCTAGTAATGTCTAAATTACGCTTAGCCTTAGATTGGTAATTATACACAATTAATTAAACCCCACAAACTCATTAATTATCTAGCATCCAAATTAGAATTATAAGAGATAGCTGAAGAAGAGTAGTACTGTCTCAATCCCATGTCACCCACCATCAGTTTAAAGCATACATTAACGGGTCCTATGTATGGATATTTTTTCTAGCCCCTATAGGAACTAATAACATAATCCCATAGCACTTATTTCAGACTCAATTGCACTCATCTTAACATGATAACATCTGTCAAGATCAATTTCAATTTTCAATTTTCTTAAACTTCTATATTTATTACCATAAAATACGCAAAAGGAAAGAATTTTTTTTTAAAAAAAAAAACTTATGATTTATAGAGAGAGGTGGTGCCATGGATATCCATATATGTGAAAGTCTATATGTATGGGGCAGGCTTAGCTAGAAGCTGTTAAAGACTCGATCAAGGGCAATTTTCTGAGAAAAATATACATTGTAAACTGCAAAGAAATTGATATCCTTAATAAATAAAAAATAAAAAATAAAAAAAATGTGAGATTTGTTGGATTGGAACATATCCCCAATTATCTACTCCAGGAATAGGCTGCAATATGCTCATGAGTTGCTGACTCTATTTTGGGTTAGGCGAGCACTACTGATTGTACAACATTTTTAAATGCTTAATCAAACTTTATGAAAAACTTTTCAATATCTCGTGAATATTGACTTTGATAACACCAAAAACAAACAAACAAATAAATGACAAGAGGAAAAATAATGAAAAGCCCATGACATCACCTTGACGCAATTATTATATATACAAGAAAGACTATTCATTTTCTATTTATATATTTCCCCAATCAAATTGGGCTAACATCTAATGATGAAATTTGAGAAATTTGTATCGAGTAAAAATCATTACAATGTTTATATATAATGCCATAGGGTAGATTATTGCAAGCTAGCAGATCGTATAGTGAACTAGTTAATTAATTATTAACAACACGTTTATTTTTCATATTGATAAATAATATAAATGCTTCTTATCTATAGTGTATTATTTATTTGGCCTAACTACCCTGTTTAGTAGCTTTACTAATGATTCACTTCACTTCAAATATAACAACTACCACCATCACCAAAGCAAAAAGTGAATATACATATACATATACGAACATATATATTATTGTGAGTAGTACTTTTAGGGTTTAGAGGTACTAACAGAACATATTTGAGTCATACAACTAAGATTTAAAAAATTCAAAAGTAACACATGATAACATAAAAAAATAATATTTTAGAAACTCATATGACATGTGTTTTAATGTGTATGGGACTGATATATAGGATCAATTGATACCAAGTATCAACACTTTTGTACTTATAATATTTAATAACCATCTATATAATACAGAATTAGTATGAACTTTGTATTAAGTTATATTTTTTAATAGACAAAGTCCTCCTTTTACAAATCAATTCTTGTATTTTTCTAATATAAAAATATACATTTAATTTAAATTTATATATAAAATTAATTTGGATACACGTATTAATTAAATACATCCATTCAAAACTAATTCTATAAAAATTAATTTTACCTAAATACAAAAAAACAAAATGCTCAAAATGTATTCTCTAACATTTAATTGCTTAATTATTAGTCAAGGATGGTAGCTTGCAGCATGAGTTGAATTACACTTGGATCACTCATGTCTGAGCCTTGTCAGAACATATTATAAATCCACAAAAATTTACTATTACAACATTTTATTTATTGAAAAATTAATAATAAATTAAATTTAAAATTATCGCTAAATCAAATTTATTATAATATATTTTAGCGACATTTTAAATTTGTGCCATCATTTTGTTGATCTTCTTTACAGCTACTAGCCTTTTGGTTAATTTTTAATTTTATTCTCAATTGTGAGAACTGTGTTGTGTGGCCACGCATTTCATTATCTTAGAGAAATCAAACACGGCTCTTGCCGTACCGATATGCCAATTTGCACTCTGCTTCCCGTGGTTAATTTATGTCACATATTCCTTGCATACAATCAAGGTAATGCTAATATAATCTGGTACTTGGGAATTTTTAAAAGAAAGTGGATTTCAACTTAACTTGTAAAACTTACTTGGAAGGTGAAAATTATTTTGTTTATTATATTAATTTGGTTTATTATTAGTTGATTTGAAATCTCCAATACATCTTACATAGGTATGACAACGGGACGAATCGGGATCAGGTTTTGCTTACTCCGCTCCTGCCCTGACTTCCCATCTCCCCTACCCTTATTCCTGAAACTCAACGGGGGTGTAGATTTATCTCTTATCTCTGCCCCTGATGAGGTCGGGTTTTTGCTGCCCTGTTCCGCACCCTCGACATGTTTATAAAATTCTATATAAATATAATTTTTCATAAAATGAAAATTACAATTTTAAATAATAATTATAACATATTTTTAGATTGTACATGACAACATAAAATTCAATCCAAAGTAGTATAAAATCCAATCCAATAGTTTCATGTTTTAATGTGTTACATATATATATATATATATGTAATGATATTTTTGTAAATTAATTATTAGTAGGACAGGTTCGGATCGGGTATTAATAATCTCATCCTCGACTCCAAATTCGACTTTGGCTGTTGGGAAAATTCCGAATCCGACCCAAGTCAACTTGAGTTTTACTCGTCAAAATCGGGGCGGGTCTCGCGGGTTCAGGCCTCATTGCCATGTCTAACCCCACACACTAAGGATTGGACATCTCAAATGTAAAATATGCAAGATTGAACATTTAGGAATGGTCTAATAATGGGCCGATAGCATGTGACACAATTAGTCCAACAAACAATCATTAGATAAACTTTGATATCATCTTAGTATGTGAATTATATAGGTATAATTAAATCATACAAAACTAATTTGTAAAGTTAAGGATCCCCCGTAATTGATTGAAAATCATGGAATTATTTAAAGGTCAATGGCAAATTTATTTACAAAAGATTTTAAATCCAATTTTTTAAAAAATATAATACAGCTTAACATGATTTCAAACATCACTATAACTTAAAAAAGCTAAAAATTTAAATGATTGGTACAATAATATAAAGTGTTATTGTGTTCATAGACTTTTATTATGTGCAAAAAAAATTAAACTAACCACAATCACATCTGCTAGAAAATTCACATTCAAAGGCCTCAATGATCCAGAAATTGGTGTTTATTACTTCAAATGAACGTGGAGAGAGAACAGTAATCCACATTGATTTTTTTCAGACACGTACTAAATAGTTAAGATGTTCCATTATTGTATCATTTTGAGTTTAATATAATTTAATTTTTTCAAAAAAAAAGTTATATTTTAATTTTTTAGTCCGTAAAACAACGCGTTCACAGAAATGAAAGGGGATATACATTACATTATATTTAAACCGTTAAAGATTTAGCAAAGGATATAAATGCAATAGGACGGCATGTAATAGGCGAGAAGGCAGAACGCGTAATGGATCACTAACAATTGACATATTTGGGACGAGAAGTTAATGATATTTGTGTGGATTTGAGTGGTAACCTAACCTCCTGATATTTGTTTCGTTGGATGAAAATTCATTGTATACTCGTTTCATACGAAATCTATGAAGTGGAGTATTGATGGATTTTATAAATAATAGTGAGTATATGTAGATATTTGCTAATTTAAACATAAAATTTTTAAAAAGTAAAGAAAAATAAGACAAAAAGTAAAACTATATAATTTTGAAATATATTTATATTAATTAAAAAATAAATAATTTTAAAACATATAATTATATTGAGTAATTTAGGACAATATATTTTATAGATAATTATGGCCATTCAAAGTTACGTCTGGAAACACGGGGTACCTTTACCTTGTTATCCACTCTTGCGAGTCCACGAATAAATAGGAGCAAAAAACATCTATTTATTTCATATGTTTGCTATTTATACTACTTCCGGTTGCTAAATACACTTCTCATATTAACATGAATATCTTTATACCAAAAATACATTAGATGATAAAGATTTGGAGAATAATGAAGACCGGTATAAAGAATACATTTTATAAAACCGAGTAACTCAGTTTTTTTTTATTAAAACATATAAAATCACTGAATACATTTTTTATAAGTTAGTAAAATCATTGACTACTAACAAATATAGAGTGGAAATAAGAAGATTGGAAAATATATGATGCAATTTTAACTTTTTACGGCAGCTTTAAGAGTTTTTTCTTTTCTCAGAAAGAGTTAGTTTTAAAACAAGAGAGAATAAATAATTTTAAAAAAAACTAAAAAATTATATAATATTTATCAAAGCAAATATAATATATTACATTTAAACTAATATGTTTGATTTATTTTTACGATATTAAATTTTAAATAAACATTTTTAAAAAAATTATTTCCACTTATGTTTTATTCATTTTAGTTCATCTCCCAAACACGCATAGAAAATGTAATGTGAATGTGTGATGTTGCTTTTCAACTCCATGATCCTACCAAAATGGCTTCGATGCATTAAGACTAATAAACTATAGTACGGTGGGGAAAGATTTCCCCAATCATTATTCATGCATGTGACTCTACATGTATAATTGTGCCACAGACCCCCAAAAAACAACGATTTTGTCGACAAGTTTGAGGAAAGGTTACTTATGCACATTTTTAACAAGAAGGGTGAAATTTTCTAATTATCCAATAAATCAGACATTGTTCATTTACTATTCCTGGTAAGTTGTAACTCATCAAAATACACCATAACGAGAATAATTTATTTTCTTTCCACATTTTAAAATCGATACAAAACAATTTCTTAAATAAAAGGAAAGTTTTGTCTTGTGATTAAGCTAATTAATTTCCAAAAGAATCAATTCACCTAATGTGTGTACGGTTAGCATTGCTCTATAAAATTATTCACCCAAGGGCCATGGTGTCAAAGATTAGCAAGACAAATATAAGGTGGCTGCCAGAGAGTTTCTGGTTAAAATGTTACCTGATTTAGCGGCGATCTAAAGGTTTCGATGTCAAAAACGTGTGCATTTTATATTTTGCATCTTCAATATCAATTTACTAAAGTGGACTGGTTTGAATAAAAGGCCTTTGAATCATTTATGTATGTAAATATATAACTAAATTTTATCTTGAAATATATATCAGTATGACAAAATATACGCAGAAATATTTCACTTATACCGGGAAATATTTTGAGAGGTGGTTTCTCTCATATAAAAAAGGTTAAATTTACAAAAATCATAATCATATCAACAAATATCACTTTAAAAAAATCTGATGATAATGTTATTACATCAATATAACATTACCTAAGTAAAAAATGTCATATCAACAATATCAACAATAATGACATGTGAAAAAAATATATAAAATAAAAAGAAATTTATGAACCAAAAATGACAAAAAAATGAGATTGACAAAAAAAAATTATATATATGTAACATGAACAACTATTTGAACATTAAGTATAACATATATAAATTTAATTTAAGAGTATAATTTTAAATGACAAGAATAAAAACATTATTTGAATAGAAAATATATCTCAATTGACTAAAAGCAAATATCAGTTAACTATAATTTTTATTGGCCAAACACCTTAATTAAATCATACTTTTTAAGACTTTTATTAGAATTTATCACTTAGCTCATCAATCAATATAGCATAAAAATAAAAATTAAGCATGTCTTTCTACCATTATCCAACAATAAACCTCATAAAGATTAGAAAGTTTCATATTTAGATACCCAATAAAGATAAATAAAATTCATAACCTTCAATGCATTCATCACACTTAGAAATCAACCAAATGAAATATCCATGACATAATGACAACAACCATGGTTGGAGGGTGTTACATTGGTGTACATTGGTTTTGCACAATGGATTTATTGGTAAAAAAGTAAGCTTAAATATGTTTTTCCTACATGAGATATATCCCTTTTTCATATTGTTCCTTATTAAACTTTTTTTTATATTTTGCTACTTGATGTTTCCAATTTTTTTGGCTTTGGCATCCATTGTTAGTGTTTACTCGTTAAGTGGTGACATGATAGATAAAGTGTCACGTTATCATTGTCACATCATTGTCATGTCAATCAATAATAGACTTTGCATAGTTCTTTTTTTATTGTTGTTAGTATCGACTAAGCTGATGCTAACTTTAAATTTGAGAAAATCACCACCTTTGACTCGGGCTTGCAACCAAACAACATCATCACCACCCAAGCTACCACTATCGCTATCTCTCTCAAACTTTCACTTTCACATATCTTCACTTCATATAATATGTCAAACTCTTTTCATAATCCCACAACACATTTTTTTTTCTCACAACACATTCCTATTCCTCAATCCTTAACCCCCACTCCCTTCTTAATGGCCTCAGTCCTAGTCACGTGTTACACAAACCCAAAGCTTCGTGCCTCACCCTTCCAACCCCAGACGTGCTATCTCAACACGTCTTTTTGGAGGGCTTGGCAGAGAGGTTCAAATACAAAGGGCAATGGTGTCGTGCCGAGTTTCAAGTGCTCCACTTGCAATTCCATGGTGTATTCAGGTTTCAGTTCGATCAAAGACAATGGAAGTTCTTGTTGCTCTCTTTCGAGTTTGGGTGGTGATCGATGCAGTGATGGGTGATGGTGATGATGTTGTTTCTTGTTTGGTTGCAAGCCTGGATTAAAGGTTGTGGCTTTTTTAGATTTGAAGTTAGTGTTATCTTAATCGATGCTAACAACAACAATGAAAAAACTATGTCAAAGATGTTATTGGCTGACATGACAATGATGTGACAGTGATGGCGTGATATTTTGTTTATCATATCATCATTTAATAAATAAACACTAACGACAAGTACCAAAACCAAAAAATAAAAAACATCAAATAGAAAAATAAAAAAAATAATAAATAACAATTTATAAAAAGAATATATCTCAAATAAAAAAAACATATTTATGCAAAAAAAAATTATAATGAAATGAAAATTCAATCCCATATTGAAAGACTTATTTATGTGATATCTCATGTGCATAATAAGTAGATTTTGTAATTAAAATATATAATAATTAACAATTTTCTCCCATTTTTATTACTTCTTTTTGTGTGAATTATTGAAATTTTGACATCCTCTGAGTTTTTGTGCAGTAGATGCCTTAAACTACTAAATACATGCAAGGAATAGGAAGAGAAATTGAAGCCTGAAGATTCGCGCTTAGCGCGCCAGACTTGCTTAGCGAGTGGTTGTCGCTTAGCTGGAGGATTTCCGCTTAGCATGAAGAAGCAACATGGAGAATCTATAGTCATGCAAAGGGGCGCTTAGCGCACGTAATGCGCTTAATGCTCAACCACTTACTCGCGCTTAGCGCGCTCAATGCATATTCGCGAAATCTCAAGCTCAGGATGGTTTTTAAGTGAAAAAAATAGAGAGAAGGGGGTTGTGTTCAGAAAGAAAATAGAGCCCTAAAGCTTGAGCTAGAGGAAGAAGACAACCATTGGGAGCCCATCCTCTTCCACAGATTCATCTTTATTCCTTACCCCTTCATCTTTTACACCCTTTTGTATAATTGAGCCCTTCATGATCATGAAGGTCTAAACAACTCATTGTTGGGGAGCTTTTCACTAAACTCTCTTGATGTAAAGACTCTTAATATCTATTTAATATTATTACTAGTTTCATTATTCCTTTATGTGTTTATTTTCATGTATTTGGTCTGATCATCCATTTATATGCTATGTTAGGGTTTAAGCATTGAAAAATGTGGTTAATCCTTAGAACTTGGAAGAACATCTAAAATACTTCATTGCTAGGGATAGTGTGAGGCAATTTAGTCGAATTGTACATCTCTATTAACCATGCAATTCAACTAGTTTAGTTCTTGAGGGATTAAGAAAGGAACTAGGGGAATTAGACTCTCTCATGTGAGAATAATTGTTAAAGTACTTTAATGAATATAGGTGATAACTAGAGTACTATTAAATAGAGAAAAATTAACCAAATTACATCAAGAGAAGTTTCGATAGAGAGAGATCCCAACATAATCAACTCTTGGATTCACTTTTTCTTTGCTAGTCTTTTATTTTCTTAGCTCGATCTTAGTTTAAAATCATATGATTGTCTAATTTACAAACAAAATGATTCATTTTGCATTTCTGAAATTCATTCATTAATTGCACACAAATTGAATATGCACTAATTTGAGTACAAACAAAATTTCTACGAAAATGATATTCAATTTTATCATTTTAAAATATCATTTGGACAAATTAGTGCACTTCCAAGGAGTTTACATTATGTTGCCCACGCTAGCACCCATCATGAAGCACATGCTAAAACACTGTACAGCCGCACCAAAACATTTCAGGCTATAATTGGAAATTTCACCTTTCCTCCCATGAAAGCAAAATTCCTTACTCCCCCGCCTACTAGGGGTGTCAATGGGTCCATGGAATTACAGTATTTTTTCTAAAAGAAAATACCCTGTTTCGATTTATATTAACGAGTACTTTGATGGACAGTGGATACCTTTCACATATTTGTAAATATTTATGAAGTTTAAAATTATCAAAAGTAATATTCTATAATATTATGTAACACCACATTATATAAAAAAACCATATAATTATATTATATGTTTATATATTAAAAAATACTATGAAATTAAAAAAAATCTTATCCAGAAATAATAGAAAATCAAAATATGTACAGTATTTAATAAAAGAAGTAATATTATAAATATTCAAGTGTTTGAATGTATATATGGTACAATAATATCTGTACCCATCTATTAGTTAATAGATATCAGGCTTCCATCTCATTTAGAGTAGTCCGTGCAAGTACTTGAAGTGTGGGTTTTTTTTTTTTTATCATTTATATTTCTCGTATAGTTGAAAATTAAAAAAATGAATAAAAATTCTGATATACTAATATTATATGTTTTTGGTACTCGGTTGAATAAAAAAACGAGATTTCATTTTGTTAACCCCTGCAAAACAAAATATCTACACTAAAATGAAAGTTGGTGTAAAATATTAGTAAAATTCTACTTTTTGCGTAAAATCAAATCAATTTTTTTCTTGGAAAAAAGTTTATATTAAGTTGATTATGTTTTAATTATTAAATTTATGTTTCGCTTAAGAGTATCTTATGAACATTAGTTAAAAAATATAAAATTATTTTTATTTGAAATTATAATGATGTATCGATAATACTAAACATTATATTTTAAAAATATAATTGTTTTAAAAAAATATCTTTTAATTCCTTAATCATTGATTAATTTTACTTCATGTAAATAGTTGAATATATATTTTTAATATAAAAAATTTAATGATAAAAATTTATAAAGTTTTGCCTAAAATTTCATGTATCTTCTGAGAGACAATTTTATTTGAGTAAAAATATTCACATGTACAGCATGGTGCGATTTAATTTTTTTATATAATGTTTGTATATTGAAAGGTATATTG
The DNA here is from genome assembly GCF_000004515.6 of Glycine max. Lineage (NCBI taxonomy): Eukaryota > Viridiplantae > Streptophyta > Magnoliopsida > Fabales > Fabaceae > Glycine > Glycine max. The sequence goes on along the minus strand of NC_016088.4, from coordinate 3,713,494 downwards.
GAAGAGATAATCAATTTTAGCTAAATTTAAAATAACTTGTTAATCGGGGTATCAAATTCAAATAATTTTTAATATGATGAGAAATGTAGAAGATTGTTTTTTTCAAAGTAAAATTAAAAAAAAAGAATTTTTTTTCGCATTTTCATTAATTGTAAACACTTTCACTTCTTTCTTTCTGTTTCTCCCTTGCACATATCTCTTCCATTTACATCTTTCTCCCTCTATTTTTTTCACATCTCTTTGTGTCGTATTCATTAGCACGTATACTTTTAGTGATAATATATGATTATGTTAATAATGAGTTATTAACATTTAATTTTTCTTTTGTTAAACAATATTTTCACAATCACAATTAATGTTGAAATCATAATCCTAAGTGCTTGTACTGATCTTGTGTAGTTATTGATTTCTCTCACTGTCATTCTTTAAACTAATTTACATTTTTTAAAGAAAAATAATTAATTTAATTAATCACATTAAATATGTCAATTATTTGTATTATCATTTTAAAATTATATTTTTTTATCTCTCTATCCACTTAATTATTTCTCATTAATGCTTAAAGAGTGAATAATTAAAAAAAATATATAAGAAAAAAATAATTAATGCATCTAGAAATTAAAAAAATAATCTTATAAAAAATGACAAATAAAATTTTGAAAAGAGTCTTAGGGATGAAGGGAGTATTTAAAAAAAATGACAATTAATAATTAAAATTTTTGCAAAAGCTTTTTAATTTTTAAATTTATTATTATTTCAAACGGTAAGATGTTGTAATTAATGTGGAAGAATTAAAAATCTAAGAGAACAAACAAAATTTGACTAATTACTGTAAAACTAGGGTTAGAGAGGTAAAAAAATGCACGTAAGAAACTTAGTAGTGGTAAAGTTTTTGGTTTTAATGGTATTCTTATTGAAGTTTAGAAAATTGAAAGAAAATAAGGTGTTATTTGACTAACTAAGAAATTTAATGAAATTTTTTCAAATCTAAGAAGATGTCAAATAAATTGTAGCGGAACTTTGATTCCTATAACTAACAACAATGAAGATATTATGAATTGTATAAACTAGGAATAAAACTTATGAGTCACTTGTGAAATTACAAAAAAACAAGGTGATTTTTTTTCTTACAAGGATCACGTTGAGGTTTAAACCTAGGATCGGATAAGGTAAAAATAACATAAATGAAAATATTAAAACAAATGTGTAACTATAAAAAGACCAAAATACAAAAATAAATGTATACAAATGAATAACATTGATTCATAAAACACATGTAAGAAATAAGTTAAAGGGGTCAATAAAAGCAAATGACGAAAAAGATAAAAATTGATTTTGGAAGAAATTCTTAAGAGAGATTTCATAGTTATAATATTCTTGATAAAACATTGGCCGATGTAATTGATGTAGCCAATCTTATCTACGAATAAGACTTTTGTCGATACTGTATTTTTATTTGAAATTTGTCTCTTTTTTTTGTATAAAATTTATATTAAAATTCAATTTTTCAATAACTATTTAAAAGTAAAATTTTACGTACGATGAAACTTATTTTAAGAAATACCAAGAATTTAAATTTTTTTTTATCTAAATAAAATATTTTGAAAATGAAACTATGGACCATGCATTTGAAATTCCTTAATTAAAATTTTCAAAATCTATTCAATTCTATTATACATAATTAAAGTTCGAATCGAAAGATTAACTAAGGAGAATCGCACATGTTTGTCCACATATAATTATTTAATATAAAAACAAAACACAAAAAATGTCACCGAAGTTCTATCTTATAAAAAAAAAAAACTAAAAATGAAAAACAAAATAAAAGAAAAACTGACCCAGGCATCGCATATTTATATTCAAACAAACAGATGAAGGAAGCGACCTGTATCTTTCATCAACAGCTACACTCTCTCTTTCTTCACTCTTCACCGCAACTCACACTTCCGGCGAAACCTCCCCGGAAGCCATGGCCAGAGAATGAGTCTCCGCCGATTGCCATGTCGGTCTCCTGCTCCAACTGCTTCCCCGACGACGACCACTCCTTCCTCCTCTGCGGCGAGGACTCCTCCGGAATCATGGATTCCTCGCCGGAGTGTTCCTCCGACCTCGATTCCTCGCCGCCGTCGGAGGCGGAGTCCATCGCCGGATTCATGGAAGACGAGCGCAACTTCGTCCCCGGATTCGAATACCTCAATAGGTTCCAATCTCGCTCTCTCGACGCCTCTGCCAGAGAAGAATCCGTTGCATGGATTCTCAAGGTAACTAACTCTAATTCTAACTCTCCGACGCTAACACCTTTTTCAAATCGCACACGCTGTTGCATTCGTATTACGATTTTGCCACGCGCGTGGAATACCGAACCGGACGGTGCTAAAATGCACCACGCGTAACCGTCTTCATATAATGATTCGGTTCGATTCGGTTCGGTTCGACTTTTAGATCATTTTTTTTTTCGTTTTTGTTTTTTATGAAATCTGGTTTTGATTCGGTGTATGACGCAGGTGCAGGCTTATTACGCTTTTCAACCGGTCACGGCTTATCTTTCCGTTAACTACTTGGATCGGTTCTTGAATTCTCGACCGTTGCCGCCGGTGAGTTATATCAAATGGAGAAATGGAAACTAAATGATGAATTTGAGAGTTTTGATGATTGTTAACAGTGTCACACACGTGCGTACGTGGAATAAAAATAATTCTATGCAGTAATTAAATGATTTTTTTTTTAATTTGAAGGGAAAATGTCCACGGCGCATTGTCACAAGGAAAACATTTTTTTAAATGATTTCATTGATTTAAATGCTAATTAAATATGTATAGTTCGGACACTGTTCTATTTGTATACAGTACAGTACTTTTATTACCTTAGTTATGTTGTTGGTTACGTTATAACGTGCGTACGAATATTATACGTGCTTATTACTATTATTATGTATAATAAATTTTAATTCGCTTATGATCTTTTATAAATAATGCATCATGATGTCTTTATTGATTTTTAAGACTTTTTAGCATATACTGTGTTATTGATTAAAGTTTCGTGAATCTCACTCGCAGTTAATTTTGTAAATATTAATAAATTTCCACCAATGATTAAAATATCTTTTTTTTTAAAATGTATTATTAATATTTTTTTAATGATAGCTTGGGTCTTGTAAAAGTTTTTTTTAATGGGTTTGAATAAATGTTGATAAAATTGATTTGAAATGAAATTGATATAAATTTAATTTTTAAAGTCATGTGATTTATATTTGGATATTTTATATAATATTAATTAGAGTAAAATTCAATATAAACTTTAAATTGAATATAAAAATTATTCAAAATTACTTCTAATTTAAAATTAACTTTTAATTCTTTTTTAATATGAAATTAAATACATAAACAAATATCAAAAATCAATTATTAAATGAGAATCAATTTTTAACATTAAACCAAACACGCACTTACACTTTTTATGTACGTGCACTGCACTGAACGTGGTAATATGTGCCAAAAAGTTTGATTATTAGTGTACTCGTGATAATAAACTGATAATGATAGATGATGATTACCTTTTTTAACTTGATGCTTGATATGTATAAACATGTTTAATGTTTAACTTACAGAAAACGAATGGGTGGCCACTGCAACTTCTCTCTGTTGCGTGCTTGTCTTTAGCAGCAAAGATGGAGGAATCTCTAGTTCCATCTCTTTTGGACCTTCAGGTATATATATGTTCATTATAAGTCACATTCACAAATTCAGTGTAATAATTAATGCTAATATATAAAACCATATCAAGGGCATATTCTTGAAGTTACTTTTTAAAAAAATGTGGACATATTGATTATAATTTTAATATTGAATTCTATACGTGACAGTATACCTCATTCGTAATTTAACGTATACAGGTAGAAGGTGCTAAATACGTATTTGAACCCAAAACAATTAGAAGAATGGAGCTACTTGTTCTGGGCGTGTTGGATTGGAGGCTAAGATCGGTTACCCCATTTAGCTTCCTCGATTTCTTTGCGTGCAAGTTAGATTCAACTGGGACTTTTACCGGGTTCCTCATTTCACGTGCTACACAAATTATCTTATCTAATATACAAGGTATTGATTTTGTAGATACGTGTAAAAATGTCAAGTTTGAGTTGCATTAAAAAAAATATTGGAAAGTGATTAAGGTATGCATTTTCATATTTTCCCCAGAGGCTAGCTTTCTTGCGTATTGGCCATCATGCATTGCTGCAGCAGCCATTCTCCATGCAGCAAATGAAATTCCTAATTGGTCTCTCGTTAGGCCTGAGCATGCAGAGTCATGGTGTGAGGGGTTAAGAAAGGTATTAAGCATGTTTAAAGGGTTTGTTAATAGAATGTTTTTATAATTGAAAGTAAATATGGATTAGGTTGCTAAAACACATTTATCTGATTTTTGCAGGAGAAAATTATAGGGTGCTACCAATTAATGCAAGAACTTGTGATTGACAATAACCAGAGGAAACCCCCTAAGGTGTTACCACAGCTGCGAGTGACAATATCTCGGCCCATTATGAGGTCTAGTGTCTCATCCTTCTTAGCATCATCCTCTTCACCTTCATCATCCTCTTTGTCTTGTAGAAGGAGGAAATTAAATAACTCTTTGTGGGTAGACGATGACAAAGGAAACTCCCAATGAAGAGAAAAAGAACAATAATAGAGGAGGAAAAAAAGAAGAATAATGAAATAAGGTGGTGGACGGTGGTCCAAGTTGTCCAGAAACCGCAAAATTTTTAAGAGGGTTTTTTTGAGTATAAAATGGACTAGAGAGTCGAGGTGTACATTATAATATAGACTATATTTTATGAGAGTTGCGAGCTTTTATTATTTTGTTGGTGGGTGTTGCCATTCATCAATGGCATTGCAGATTCCCTAGGGAAGGGGATTTTGCAAAGTGTGTGTGGGTGTGCGTGAGAGAGAGGTGGGAAATTAGATACAAAGATGCATTTAATGGTTTGGTCGTGCAAGCGTGGAAGAAAGAAGTGTGTAGTTTGGAATTCAAAGATGCGCTTGTTATTGGTGAAAGAGAAGAGAATGGTGGTGGGACATTGCTTCAGAGCTTGGAAGAAGAAAAAAAGCATAGTCTCAGAGCAGATATCAATAGGGTATTGAAAGACTTTGAAGTTTGAGCTGTTTCTTCTTATTATAATGGGGTCTCTAAGTCAAGCTACTCATCTTGGCCAGCATGCCTCGCTTCTTCAGTTTACACGTTACTTTTGGTAGTGTGATGGGATACCACTAGAGTACAAAAAAAGAAATAGCAATAAGGTGAATCTTATCACATTTTGTGAACTTATGATGATACGTGTGAGACGCCTCTGGTGTGTGTCTCGCACGTGCCTACGTGTGATTTTTTATTTTTGTTTTTTATTTTTTTTATGTTTTAGCTATGGCGGGAAATGCTTTTTATTTCTTTATTTCTTTTTTGGCTTGAGCTTTGGCCTAACTATACAGGATCCATTGCCTGGTGTCCACGCGTGATGGAAACACGTGTCTATAGTTTTCATTTTTTGTTTTGGATTTTTTCATTTGTTTTCAAGAGAGGAGAACCCTCTTTTGTTTTCTTTTTAGTGCCTAATTGGCTTTGGGAGAAATTGGAGTAAAGGCCTTTGGGGCCTTTTCCTGAGTGCTTTGTATTGAATTCATTAATAATGACACTGTTAATTCTATAATTTCTTTTAGTAACATATTCTTTTCCCTCATTCTTACATTCTATATCTAGGTAACTTCTTGACACTTGAATGAATTATGTGGTTGAAGAAGAGTTTGACCAAACCTAAATTGTTCAGCTGACTTATGATCTAATGAATTAATCCACCCAATAACGTGACACATGCTTCACAATTAGATACCATGTAGATTTGCCATTTGTTCTTATTACTGAATGAAAAGAAAAGTTTTAAGTCCCTCTCTGGAATCTAGTGAGGCATAACTCTGAATTGGATGCACTACTTGGCCCCGCTAGCAATAAAAGAGGGTTTCAATCAGTGACTATGACTCCTCAATTAACCAGTGTCTGCTCGTGACCATCTCCAGGCTGTTCTGTTCTATCTTGGTATTATTATGTATGCATACATTCAACCAGCCACTAGCCCTCTGAAATTTCAGACAGTCCTTGTGGTTCATTCACTCAGACAGAGATCTTCATGTAAGGATCATTTATTTTAGGCACCTACACATCTCAAAATTTACATCACATACCTCTTGGCTAATAAACACTACTAATGAAATGGAAGATGGGTAGCAACTACCTAAATGAGTTAGCTTTTGAAACACATATTTAACAATGAAAGTAAACACAGATCTTTAAAAAGCTACTTTAGTGTAAATTTCTTCCCTACAAATGCTAAATTAAAAGGCCCGGGTCACAGAGAGGGGTTGTCATTTAGCCCCATATCCCCGACACAAGGTATATTATTTTTGCATGCAGTAACACTAGCACACACACCACCATGGCTTTATTCCCATGTCTTCGCAAAAAAAAAAGTAACCCATGCATGTTAGGCATTTGTCTCGCAATATCTTATCAACACTTTCCTTTGCATGATGACACCACCGTATGGCCTCTCATTGGATAAACATCCTATTCTCTGCTTCTCATCCATGCACTTGTGTCTAATTAAACCCCATGTTCATGATCAAACCATGCCACTGCATAGATGGACCATAGTGAAGAAAAATATGGCTACGTAGTGACAATCTAAGCTTAGTACCTATTTCTCGCATTGCTCTTGGATGCTTGCTATAATTGAATATGCCATGGATCAAGGACTAGTCATTGGACCACCCTATTGATTTATTGCGTACAACAACACTAGGAATTTTCTTTAACTTCCACCTGATTTTCTTTTTACCTTTTATGAAGCAGATTGGAATTCATACTTGAACTAAAATATCTGGGTCATCCTCATTGAGTAGAGGCATGGTCTGTTTCCTACATAGTACATACTATACTATTCTTGCTTTATGAATGGCTTCAGGATAGTGCCACCTATGTGGATCCCCCAATTAACCATTTTATATTCTACGTGTCAATTTATTAAGACGTGCAATTTATTAAAGATAATGGCAGTTTGTGTAGCCAATTAATGCAATGAATCAATAGGTCAACTTAGTGGGAGCCATAAAAATTTGTATTAAGTGCTAATTAATGAAATTAATTAATCAGATCAACGAACCATCTTCCCCACTGGTCAGGTTATTCAGATCAAAGTCATCAAACAATTGCATGACAGCTGGTAAATCGTGACAGAAATGGATCCGCTTATATCGATTTTTAAACATAATTAAAAGTCATGTTTTTCTAAAAAAAAAACATAAACTCATGTTAAAATTTTATACTAGTACCTATTTCTCTCTAGATAGATATATTAAATATGTATCCCGGCTATTTAATTTATCGTGAAAGAGATAGACGCAGGACTTTAATATAACCTATCATAGTACTAAATGAAAGAATCATATCTTTTCCCGTAATCAACACAATGATAAATCTACGGAGCCTCTGTGTGATAAAATCCTAACATTAATCAAAAGCCAGTTTCGTAATTATAGTATTAATGGGACATATAGTAGCTATGACAAATTAAAAGACAAGATTACAAAACTTTGATTATCTGATCAGGACATAAAGCTTGGTCCCTTCCTAATTCTTCTATCAATTAAAGCAATGCACGTGTAGAAGAGTATCGATTTCTTTTACCCAAATGTAAAGCTGATTAGTAAACCCCAACACTATGTTGATGTAGGACAAGAGTATGCACAGCTTGTGTCAAGAAAGGCTCTAATAACCAACAAAACTCGGTATTTCAGCTGATCAAAAAATAAAAAAATAAAACTTGGTATAATTGGTAATTAATTAAATTCTTTAAACATGTTAATTTACTAAATCCTAGTTATATTTAGGAAGAAACTTTTGTTAATAAAGGTTAATGTCTCAACTTCGATCTTTCCACCTCAAAAAGATTAATTTTTAATTGCCCTTTAGTGCAAGAAAAGGGTTTTGTATATTCGTATATTTATAGTACAATATGTAAAAGCTGATCTATATTTTTCTTTTCAAATCCATAGTGAATTACGATCACGATACACTTAAGGTAAAAAAAATTCATAAGTGTAGAAAACGACTACTAAAATAACATTCTTCTTTACTATTTTCTTGTGAGGTTATATGTGAAAGACATAATTAACGGGTTAGGGTCCCTTTGAGATATATGTGATAAGGAGGGAGCTGTCAGTCTGCCATACCCGGATATTGGGGCACGAGATGAGATGTGAATCCTTCTCAAAAGTTGGAGAACTATATGAGAATTTTGGATTTTGTCATCCCATTAGTTCCCACCAATATATAGTCCATCATGAGGGCCAAATAATATAGTGTACTATGGGAATTTGGGTTATTGATGATCACTTTTCATAGCTTATAATTTATCCATTATTATGGCATGCATGGAAAGGGATGACCAGAATAATTATGGTCACCAAATCTGAAAGTTAAACAGTAAACATTGTTTAAACCTATGAGATAGAGTGACATGTCCACCCCCATAACAAGTGATTACCTAAGCGAGAAATTATTACATAATTTTGGACCATTAAGTGTTTATGATTTCAACTAATCTTCACAACATATATTATCAGAATTTTTTATGACAAATGCTAATTAGTACTTTTACAACATTGTTTAAGGAATTAAAAAGAAAAAAAAACTTTTGTTGGTTGCACAAAATTATGTTGTCCATGATTATTTTTATATTTTTTTATGATTTTTACAATAAATATTTACTTCTTTTAATTCATTAACTAATATCCTAAAAACACTAGTTAGAAAGATCCATTTTTGATATATGAAAGAGAATTAGTAACACTTAATTTCGTGTAACATGAAAATTAATTAGAACCGGGACAATGTTGAATCATGTAATAATTTAATTATCCAACTAGACACCTAAATGCTTTTATCATATTTTTGTCTTAAATGTGTATGCTAAGCTATACAGGGCACTTTACATCTCTTGTTTCCTTATCTCACAATAAAGAAATAAGCTCCCTCACGCAGTTCCTTTACATGTAAACAGAATGAGCTTTTTAAAGTGAGAGGAATGAGGAATCCTAAGTTTATAATCCAAAAGCCAAAAAAATCTTTCCCTCCCTCAATAAATGGTAGGCCTTGGAGGGGTTTGTACATGTAGGATGTAGTCTTTATCAACTTATTTTGTTAGGGAATTTTCCACTTTAGGTGGCCATATGAAAAGGATAGACTATAGAGGACTGCAATTGAATTATTATTTTTTAATTTATATTATTTGGTTGTAAAATTAGTAATATATGCTCGTGGGGTAACTGCAAAAAGGTCTATTAATATAGGACCCCTGAGGGATAAAAGGTTCAAAAGCTGGAATGATTCTGAGTTCTCAGATATGGTTTCTGAGATTTTGATGCTGAATACAAGACACAGCACTAAGCTCAAGTCCTTGAGGCACTCATTGTCCCCATTCTACAGCGATTTTTGATAAAAAGAATAAAAGACAGATAATGAAAAGAAAAGATAGGAAGAAAAGCAACAAAAAGGAAAGCCTATACAACAAAAATGATGGCGCCAGAACTCAGCATTAATATGCACATTAAACTCCTTGTAAATACGTATGTCTCTTCTCAATAATGAATATCATGCTCACAAGTCCCATCCATATGATCATTTTGATTCTGGCTAATAAATTATGTTGTACTATGATCATAAGCATGTACTTACGTATAATTATATATACTTATTGATCTAGTCCCTTTGCCATATATCATTCTAATTCTGATTAGAGAACAACAACTAAAGTATTTATGGAATTGCATCTAAGTTTTATTTTTTTTACAAAGGAAAAAACTTATAAATAATTCCTTAAGTGTTTTTAAATTGTTTTCTAATTAGGCATGAAGTTTCGTCTTAGTCATCAGTGTAATAAATGCTTGCATTCAGATTAGTAAAATAAAACTCCAATTATTAAAAAAAATAAAAATTCTGGAGAATAACACCAAAAGTATTTATAGAACTACATCTGTATATATTTTTTCATGATAATAATACTAGGCGTCTACCGTATATAGACAATGTTGCACAATATAATTGTGAGTTTAGATTCAAACTTGGAAGGTTCACCTATTAATTAATTTGTATTTACTAGCTTTAAATAAATGTTGCTTTTTGTCTTGTAATTGAATTTTCCCTCTTTGGATGCCATAAAAAGGTGGAGAAAGAGGTGTGATAGAGCTAGCTAGAATTTAGAGGAGGAGCGTCAAGCGTGGTGTCGTGGTGCTTTATTTTATGCTTTGTGTTAGTGCCTGCCATGGACCTCTCTGTAGTCACAGAGTGGAGACAAAAGAGTCACCTGCTTAATCATCAAGACTCTATAGAGAGCCACCATTTCTATCTATTATATCAACGTCCACCTCTTTACCACTTTTTCGACAACCAATTTCATTTGTCACTCCATTTAGTTACTTATTATATATATGTCATATATATTATACTACCTCTCTTATACTTATTATAAGAAACAGATGATGGTATTATAATAAGGACCAAAAGTAATTAATATATATTAAGAGTTCCATTTCTATATACTGATAGATGGTGTAAAATTTACGTTACTAATCAATCAAAAATTATAATTATATGATTTTAAAGTTAATTATTATACAAGTTAATAAACTTATAGTTTATAATTAAATGACATTATATATAAAGCTTTTTTACCCAATGATTAATAAACTTTCCTTTCTTTTCCCCGTCCATATCAAGAAGTACCGAACAAAAAACTTTATGTGAAAGCAGCATGACATGTCTGAAATTCATTAGTTGGTTTATAAAATGAAAAAGAAAAAGAAAATGGAAGGGTAAGAGTTGTTTGGCGTGGCATCAAAACATGATCAAATTCGGAGTGTGGGTTTTATAATAATGATAACATTTAATATCATTTTTATGGTGTGGAACAAAGTGGTAAGTTTTGGTGGCGCTCTTGCATAGTTGCATGTATAGTGTAACGCAATGAAAACCTTAGAAAAGATGGAATAGACAAGAGAAAGAGGAGAGGCTGGTTAGCAGAGTTGAGAAAGTACAACGAAAATGATCATAGATAGATAGATATAGAAGGTCTAATTTTTATATGGTGAATGGAAAGGTAGATATGGGTTCATCACTCAGTTTTCGATCCTTTCTTCTGGTCATTAACAATCATAGTACGTGCATGTTTATATATACCATTCCTTTACTTTGTTAAAAGCGTAAAGATGATGTGTAAAATGCCTTGTCTATATTTCCTTTAATTTTCTTCCTCACACTATCTTTATGATCACTACACTGCTCAAGTGAATGAAATTTAGACAGAAAGAGATGTGACCACCATGCATATTGCATTCTAAAATATTTACCCCACGGAGAGCCCATGCACCTTCCCATCAACTGAAGAGAGAGAGAGTCTAAGTCTAATATGTGTTTTAAATCCATGATTTTTATTTTTATTCCAATCTATTTATTTAATATAGGCATAGTTTTTTTTAAAAAAAATTTAATCTAACCTGGAATCTTAATAAAATTTAATTAAATTCATAATAAGACATTTTAAATAGATAATATATGTGAATTAGCAAAATTAAATCTTTAATTAAGGTTACATATATATATATATATATATATATATATATATATATATATAATCTTAAAACATTATAATGAAAATTTAATGTAACAACAATAATAGTAATTGAAATAGACCAGTTTGTTAAGTTTAATTTTTCTTAAATGACTTAAAATTTGATTTTGTTTAACTAGTTAGACATTTTTTTTAAATCCTTTGATTTAACTTATTTAATAAACATCCTCGAGCTTACTTGGATTTATTAATGTAAGTTCATAATAAATAATTATTTACCAAACAATATGGACTTATCTTCAAAGTTGATCATTTTTGTTTTATAAAAGACATGCATATACATCACAAAAGGAAAAGAAATCCTAATTATGTTAGCATCTCTTTCAAAGTTGATAATTCAAAGCTATAACCATAATCAAAACTACTCTTAAAAAAAATTGATTGATTACTAAATTAGTTATTTACAAGGTCATCAAACTAAAAATGTTAAATTTAATTCAGGTTTTTAAAATGAGACTTAATTAGTATGATGGAAGTTTAGTCTATATGGGCTTTAATCTGCTCGACAAATGGTCAAATTGAACTAGAAAATACACAAATTTAATTCATTTTAAAAATACAAAATTTGAGTTATTGTGTTATTGAATTATTATGTGTGGATTTGTGTTATCAATTTTAATACTTCAAATATTATTTTGAATTTTAGAATATGAATAAATGTTTCTTAATCAAATAATATTAGTTATATACTTATATATAATAAACACATATATAATTAATTTTTAAATATATATCGGGTCAATTGCTAGTCCACCGTTTGGACCAGTACCTCAATCAAGTGAATGATCGGACCGGGATTCATAACTTTGGATTGGAGTTTAGTGGATCAATCAACATAATTCATTTTTTCACCTTTAAAAGGTGGCTATGTAATTTTAGAGGGGAGCAACTCGTAGGGTCCTGGAAACCATAAGGCCAATGAGGCCTTTGCCTTAGGCCCCCAAGAGTTTCATTTTTTTTTTTTACATTTTTAATATTTTTTTTGTCAATTTAAATTATTAAGTGGTAAATTTTGTTAAGATATAATTTATCATTTGTAATCATTTTTTCATTAATAAGACTACATAATCTTAAGTTATGAATGTAATGGTCATCGTAAATCATTTATCTAAAATATCACCTTCACCAATAGAGCCAAAATTTCGTGAAAAACGTAAAATTCATAGAAAATTTCATTTTGATGAAAATACTAGTAATGAGATCACACATTCACCTGAAGAATCTTTTCGTATTGAGTATTTTTTATACATATTAGATCAATCAATTAATTCTATTGAGACATGATTTGAACAATTTTTATAATATGAGACTATTTTTGGTTTTTTATTTGATTCCAAAAAAATTAAAGCTTTAGATGAGGATGAATTGAAAAAATATTGTATTAATCTTGAAAAGTTTTTAAGGTTTAATGAATACTCTGATATTGATATTGATGGTCTTGATTTATTTTCAGAATTGAAAGTACTAAGAGAAGTGTTAAGAGAAGAAATTAGCACACTAATAGAAGTATTGAGTTATATTAAAACTTTAGATTCTTTTTCAAATGTTTATATTGCATATAGAATTTTATTGACAATCCCTGTAACAATTGCTACTGCTGAAAGAAGTTTTTCAAAATTAAAATTGCTTAAATCATATCTAAAATCAACAATGTTACAAGATAAATTGAATGAATTAGCTATTTTATCTATTGAAAGTGAAGTGCTAGAATTGTCTGATTATAAAACTCTGATAAATAGTTTTGCAGCTAAAAAAGCTAGAAAATTAATATAAAAATTGATATTTTATATAATATACTAAATTTCTTTAAAATTCTTGTAAAAAAAAATTCCTTTTAATATTTTTGTCTTAGACTTCAAAATGTCTATATACGGCCTGACAACTCGTATACTCAAGATTAAAAATGGCACCAATCTCAAATATGAAAGAATACGAAGACTACTTCTATTTTGTCATGTGTACATAGGGAAAGTGATTATTTAAGCCGGAGAATCAAATAGGAATTCAATCCTCTACATATCTTACGAGTTCATACTTTTAATACATCTTTATAATGTGGGATTATGCAAGATATCTAATTGATCACTTGTGATGAGTTCACCAATCCCCACTTAATTTGCATAGTCAAACCTAAAAGGTGAAAAGGAAGTTATGTTTAAATACGAAACTTATAACATACCACTTAGTCAAAAGCTTTTGTTTTCTTAAATCTTCGATTTTTGCACACTGTTCCATTGGATTTTGTAACTTCGGAAAGTTGTATAAAATTAAAGGTGCTAGCTAGTGCCTATCTTCATTGGGTTTCTTATGAATTTTGATTAGTTAATTTAGTATTAGTTATATTAATTAATAGAATCACATCTGGTCATGCTCAACTGCAACCTAGCCTCCCTTTCCCGTTTCTTTTTGTTCAAGTGACAAAAAGATTAATCATGTAGCCTTCATTCGTTAGGCATTTTAACTTAGTAATTTTCATGCCATGGAAGCTAAATGCCTAAAGTTTTTTCTCCCCCTTTATTTAGTTTATAAGGTGCACAGGCTTGGTATTTCTATTTGAGTGCAAGGAATCCACCATGATAGCGCAATACAAGAAAGATAGACTAACAAAGTGAAATGTTTCACAAAAAGAGGGGTTCATACTTAATTATTATTCAACTCTATTTTAACTAAAATTCTTTCCAATAAAAAAATGCATGTAGGAAACCAAAAAATTAACTCTATCCATAGATAGTTATGTTACTGGGAATAAGAAGTGTGAGATGCTAAACAATAAACAAAGTGAAATCATTCAACCATTGGGATTCTATCCAATATCGATTGAAATCATTCACCGCTAACTACTTTGTTGTTAAAAACCATTGGGATTTTTTTGTTGTAAGGAGTCGGGACTAATAAATATAGGCCAAGACATGCAAACAAACTCATGACATATGGATGTTAACAACGTGACAGCCAAAAAAAGAAGTTTGGGTTCATATTATGTTAAAATTTTCATACATCATAAATATTTATAGGATCATGCTTATGTGAATTAGGTTACCAAGAAATGATTAGAAACGCCAATGGTTCTTGCCTCCTCATATCATTATTCTTGAACAATTTAAACCCACTTGAATACTTTCATGTCATCTTCAATATTGTATTTGTAGGATATGATTTTTCCTCTCTCTTTCTCAAATTTGATGGGTATGGATGTGTAGATTAGACAAAAGTTACTACTATATGTCTCAAGACATATTTATAGCGAAAGTGAAGAGGGTATCTACTCTTTCATAAAGCGGCGCAATGATTCATTTATGTCTCTTGATAATAAAAAAATCATGTTAATTTAAACCACACTCACTTCAAGAACATAGAGTTGTAGTCGCAGAAGATCGAGCAGCGTCAACCATGACACTGCTGCTACTAGCGTTGCCCAAAGCTGATGCAATTGTCCACATACCTAAAAAATTAACATGAAAAGTCTTTGTGGCGGCAACTGCCACAACCAATTCTAATCCTTGCCCTAAAATAACGATGGCTACAACTGCCGCTATGTAAACTTTTACAATTTTAATCCTTGTCATAAAATAATGATAACTACAACTTAATACATATAGAATTGATTGTGGTGGTCATGATCACAATTAATTTCATATGTATTATGATTAACAAATATGTGGATGATCATTGTAGTGTCATTTGTTGTTGTAATTTGGTTTTCGATAAATTAATTTTTTTTATAATTAACTTTAGGGATACATTTGAATGAATGTTGATAAAATCGATTTTGAAGTGATATGATTTATATTTAAATGTTTTTATTATAAAATTAATTTATGAGAAATTCTGTACAAAATTTTAAATCTAGCCCAAAAGCTACTCGTTATGTGTTGGTATTTATTTGGAGACTATCTTTGGATCGGTTGCCAACATTGGACAACCTTTCAAGGAGAAACTTTAATTTGCAACCATTTACTATTCTCTGTCCATTTTGCCAATAGGTAGAGAAGAGTGCTACACATTCGATGTTCAGCTGCAACTTTTAATCAAAAGTGTGGAACAATTGTTATCGCTGGCCAGGTATTATAACGTCTCAACCTATGGTCTCTTTGGTGTCCCCGAAACAATATTGTCTTTAAGGAAGAAGAGGTGGACTTGGACCTTGTGTTAGAGCTCATCAAGTACAGATCATGGGCATGGCTAAACTCAAAACTTCAGTCATTTCGATTCTCATTTTACGAAATATGGTATGCCAACCGTTCGTTTTGTTTGAAAAAGATATGATTTTTTTTATATTGCCTGCATGAAAAAGTGCACATTATATGTTGGGGTAGGATGTGATTTCAGAGGGTGGGGGCTAAAGAATCATAACATGGTCTCTTGTGGGAGATATATTTTACGGGCGTGTAGGCATGTGTTAAGCACAAAGTAAAGAAATGTTCCCAGGTTCAAGATAGGGATGATCTCCAGGCAAAAGAAAAACAAACAAAAATTAATTGTCAATTATCATGCTTCCATTTCATAGAAAATAAAGTAAATACAAGAAATCAACCCTAGATTCATAGGTTAGAGTGACAACTGTAGCTAGCTGCAGGAACCTTCTCGGAAGGAAAAGACATAATTAGCCACAACAACCATAAACTCAACAACAATAATAAGACAAAGTCCCTAAGCCTAGAGGGCCTCATAGTAGTGCATTTGGGCCTAACAAAGGGATGACCCAAGTTCCTATCGATACTCACCCCTTCAAAGTTGACTTTGTCCTCAAAGTCGTAGGTTAGATCGACCTCAAAATCATGGCCCATGGGCTGGTTAAGCCTTCATCATGGTGCTTGATCACATTGGATGATTGGAAGGTACCGACCATTGACCATGAGAGATGTGTGGAACAACTTTTTAAATTTAAATTCTTATAAGTTTAAATTTAATTTAATCTAAAAAATTAATTCAAGAAGTAAGATTCTTATGTAATCTTTAAAGGACATCAAACTTGGGTTAATATGATAGGTGATCTTTAAAATTAATTTTAGATATATTCTGATATTATTTTAGAATCTTAAATGAAGGGATGAAACACTTTAATTTGATTTTATATTTAATCCATGACATGAAAGAAACTCGTGTCTATGTTGGTTGGCATTTGTAAATCCCAAGTACCAAAACGACCCACTTCACCATTCTCATGGGCATGTGTCTCTTGAGTTGAGTTTGGGTTCTCAATTAGTTAAAAAGAGGAGAACTCTAATGGAAAGGCTGGTGGTGCTGATGGTGGTTCACCAACAAACTTGCCAAGTAATGACACCAAGAGAAGATAAAGTGAATCTTAGGAGAGGGAGGTAGCTCAAGTTGATAATGTAAGAATTAATGTCTCATGTGAGAGACATGTGACTTATGTAGGGACTAATAAGTAAATAATTAACGATTAAGGGCTAAATTGTAATTGGACTTAATAGGAGAAGTTTCTAAAACTAACTGCTACTTGATGGGAGTAGTGGTTATAAAAGGGGGTTAATACCCACTAACGTGAAATAAGGTCCCCTTCCTGACTAGAAAAGTGTTCTCTCTCACCGATAGCCATCACGAACGGAGAGAGGCAGAAAAGAAAGGCCAAAGGAAGTGAAATCTTATTTCTCTCCTCTTTCAAGGAAATCAAAGTGCACTGGAGAGAAGTTCCTATGGAGAAAGGTATAAGTCTTCCTATGGAGAAAGGTACACATCATTATCTATTGTTGTTTATTGATTGTTTGTGAGAACCATAGATTTCAAGATCCTGTTGTTTTCTATCCTTGATAGTCTAGGAAACCCCTTAATAATTTTTACATGTGGTATCAGAGCATGTATTATGAAATTTATGATTCTCCAAGAATGATTTAATTTCTCTCAATTATACATGAACCCTAATTATGAAATTTAGGGATAATTTAATTTCTTTCAATTATGTATGAACCCTAATTATGAAATTTAGGGATAATTCAATTTCTCTCAATTATGTATAAATCCTAATTATGAAATTTAGGAATTTTATTTTTCGCTGCATGTATTGTTTTATTGGCAATATTTTTATTATTGTTGAATACCAATTTTATGGAGAAAGATTATTTGAAAACTTATGATTATGGGAGAGAAAGCTGCACGACATGTATATATTAAATCTGGAGAAAGTTTTTACTTCTAATGGTGAAAGAAAGGAAGCGTGCCTAAACGTAAAGATTCAATTTCAATTTTGAAAAGCTGCGTAGGTACGTTTGTTGCAGGAAGAATATGAAATTTTGGAAATTGCTATCTGCAACCTTATGTTTGCTATTTCCAATCCCACTTGATCTTTATTTTTCCAAAAAATTATTGTTGAACGTGATTAAAGGATTGAAAATTTATGTTATGTAATTAAATTAATGTGAATGTTTTGCAATTATTCGTAGCAGTAAATATATGTATATGCTACATATTTGCTTGAACGTGTTAGAATGTAAAAAACACAAATAAATGCAAATATTATTTTATGGTCTGGAATGAAATTAAAGAATGGCTATGAATTGTTAATAGCAATAAGTATGTGCAGACCATACATATTTGGTTGGAATTAAATGTATGTTGAATTTGTTAGTCACCAAAGTGGCCAAATTTGTAAGGTTATTTAATTCCAAAATTAATGATTATTTTGATTACTCATAGAATAATGAATGCTAAATTATATGGTTATTGGTTTATGGGTAATTGAAATTCATTGTTATAAGGCATTTATGGATCGCCTAAAGGTTGATTAGTTGTTCTTATAATTAATGAATATAATTGTAGGCGATTTGTGTGTATCATTAGTTTTATTTATATGCCCAAAGGAAATAGATACTACTAATTGGTGCATATTTAATTGCCAAATAATGTTAAAATTTTATTAGCATCATTATGTTTGTATGTTGTGTGTTGATGTATCACCCAAAGGTGAACATCAATATACATTGACTGTTATCTGAATAAATCATATGTATGACATGTATTTTATGTCTCAAAACACTTATGTGAATTTTATTATGTAATACATGTTTTAAATTCATTGGATTCTTATGTATCATCTGAGCCAATTTTAATGGACTTAACTTCTCTGACTGAAATGAGCAAGTCCAATTTCACCTCGGTGTTTTGGATCATGATCTTGCTATGTTGGAAGAGAAGTTTGTTACTATTATTGATGTTAGTAGTAATGAAGAGAAAGTTCATTATAAAACTTGGGAAAGATCTAACAGACTCAGCCTAATGTTGATGAGAATGACTGTTGCAGACAGTATTAAGACAACTCTCCCTAAAATCGAAAGTGTTAAAAAGTTTATGTGATTAGTGGGAGAGCGCTCTCAAACAGCTGATAAGTCTGTTGTTGGAACATTAATGAGTACATTGACCACCATGAAGTTTGATGGTTCACGTATTATGTATGAACATGTCATTGAGATGACAAACATTGAAGCAAGACTTAAGACCTTGGGAATATAATGGCTGTGAATGAGAACTTTCTTGTTCAATTTATTCTAAACTCATTATCATCTGAGTTTGGCTTGTTCTAAATGAACTATAATACCATGAAAGATAAATGGAATGTGCATGAATTGCACAGTATGTTAGTTCAGGAAGAAACGAGGCTTAAGAATCAAGGAAGTCACTTAGTCCATTATGTTAGCCACCAAGGAAATCAAGGAGCTTGAAAAGAAATTTATAAAGAAGCATGATAAAGGCAAATGGTCATTAAAAAATAATGACGACTCTTTGCAAATCCAGAAGAAGGGTATCAAAGGACAATAATTGTCAATTTTGTGAAATTGAGACATTTCCAAAAGAATTGCCTAAAGTGTAAGTCTTGGTTCGAAAAGAATGGTGAGTTTAATGCTCATGTATGTTTTGAATCAAACGTAACTGAAGTTTCCCATGATACATGATGGATTAATTCTGGATGTATGACTCGTGTTTCTAACATTATGCAGAGATTCCTTACCATCCAAACCATAAGCCCAAATGAGAAGTTCGGTTTTCATGGGAAATGGAGTGAAAGCTCCAGTGGAAACAGTTGAGACTTATTGTTTAAAACTCGACACTGGACATCGTTAAGATTTATTGGAAACTCCTTATATACCTAGTTTATCTAGGAATTTAGTTTCATTATCTAAACTTGATGTTACTGCATACTCTTTTAATTTTGGTAATGGATGTTTCAATTTATTTAAGCATAATCATCTCATTGGTACTGGTATCCTTTATAATGATTTATATAAATTGAAATTAGACAGTTTGTATGCTGAAACTGTTTTGACTCTGCATCATAATGTTGACACTAAACATAGTTTAGTGAATGAACGATCTGCTTTCTTGTGGCATAAACGTTTAGGTCGCATTTCTAGAGAAAGGATGGAAAAATTAATAAAGAATGAAATTCTTCCTTATCTAGATTTTATGGATCTAAATATTTGTGTGGGTTGTATTAAGGGAAAACAAGCAAAACATATAAAGAAAAGAGCTACAAGAAGCACTCAGCTTCTTGAAATTGTGCATACTGATATTTGTAGACCTTTTGATGTTAGTTCTTTCAGAAAGGAATGATACTTTATTACTATTATTGATGATTATTCACGTTACGGTTATGTCTACTTATTGCCGAGATTTCTTAGGCAATGGATGCCTTAGAAATTTACTACAATGAAGTAAAAGGGCAATTAGACATAAATGTGAAAATTATTAGATATGATAGAGGTGATGAGTATTATGGAAGATATGATGAAACTGGACAACACCCAGGTCCATTTGCTAAGCTTGTTTAGAAACGTGCATTTGTGTACAATACACAATTCCCGGCACACCACAACAAAATGGTGTATCAGAAAGGCGTAATAGAACTTTAATGGATATGGTTAGGAGTATGTTAATCAATTAGACTTTACCCTTATCTTTGTGGATGTATGCCTTGAAAACTGCCATGTATTTGTTGAACAGGGTTCCTGGTAAGGCAGTTCCAAAGACACCTTTTGAACTGTGGACAAATAGGATACCTAGTATAAGACACCTGCATGTTTGGGGTTGCCAGGCAGAAATAAGGATTTATAATCCGCAAGAAAGAAAATTGGATGCAAGAACAATCAGTGGATATTTCATTGGTTATCCAGAAAAGTTAAAAGGGTATATGTTTTATTGTTCTGATCATAGTATGAGAATTGTCAAAACTGGAAATGCAAGGTTCATTGGAAATGATGAAATCAGTGGGAGTACAGTTCCACGAGAAATGGAAATTAAAGAAGTTAGAGTGTAAGTCCTTTTAGCTTATGCCTCTAACAATAAGGTGATTGCTCCTTCAGTTATTGCTACAAAATTAATGAAGAAGAGCAACACAATAATGAACCCATGATGCATAATGAACCTATTATGGAGGAACCACAAGAAGTAGCATTAAGAAGGTCTCAAAGAGAAAAGGAGACCAGCTATTTCGAATGATTATGTGGTATAC
This sequence comes from Glycine max, assembly GCF_000004515.6. Taxonomy (NCBI): domain Eukaryota; kingdom Viridiplantae; phylum Streptophyta; class Magnoliopsida; order Fabales; family Fabaceae; genus Glycine; species Glycine max. The sequence goes on along the minus strand of NC_016088.4, from coordinate 3,692,309 downwards.
CTACATGAAACAGAAACAAACTTAAGCATTAATGATAATGATCCAGTTTTGTTTTCACAAGTTATAAGTTGTGATAGTTCTGAGAAGTGGTTAAATGCCATGAAAGAAGAGATAGATTCCATGGAACATAATGGTGTTTGGGACCTTGTAGAATTACGAAAGGGTTGTAAGAGAGTTGGTTGTAAGTGGGTCTTCAAGACTAAACGTGACTCTCATGGCAACCTTGAACGTTATAAGGGTAGGCTTGTTGCTAAGGGATTTACTCAGAAAGATGACATTGATTATAAAGAGACGTTTTCAACCGTCTCACGAAAGGATTCTTTCAGGATTATTATGGCATTAGTAGCCCATTATGACTTGGAGCTATATCAGATGGATGTGAAAACTGCCTTTCTGAATGGAGATTTAGAGGAGAATGTTTGTATGGACCAACCAATGGGGTTCTCAGTTGAAGGAAATGAACATATGGTATGCATACTAAAGAAATCAATATACAGTCTTAAAACAAGTTTCCCGCCAATGGTATTTGAGGTTTAATGATACCATTATTTCCTTTAGATTTAAGGAAAATACTGTTTATCAGTGTATGTATCTGAAGGTCAGTGGGAGTAAGGTTATTTTCTAATTCTGTATATTGATGATATCTTGCTTGCAGCAAACGATCTTGGTCTTCTTCATGAGACTAAGAAATTTCTCTCTAGAAACTTTGAAGTGAAAGATATGGGTGAGGTAAGTTATGTGATAGGGATAGAAATATTTCATAATAGATCACAAGGATTGTTAGGCTTATCTCAGAAAGTATATATATCGATAAAGTGCTAGAGAGATTCAAGATGAAAAGGTGTTTAACATCGCCTATTCTAATTTAGAAATGAGACAGAGTTAGTCTCGCACAATGTCCTAGAAATGATATGGAACGAAAACAAATGAAAGTAATTTTGTATGCATCAGTTGTTGTTGCATATGAAAGCTGAATTTGTAGTATGTTTTGAGGCTACAATTCAGGCTAATTGGCTGCGGAACTTTATTTCAGGGCTTGGAATTGTCGACAGTATTGTTAGGCCGCTGAAAATGTATTGTGATAACTCCGCAACAATATTTTTTTGTAAGAACGACAAGTACTCTAAGGGTGCTAAGCATATGAAATTGAGGTACTTTGTCGTGAAGGAAGAAGTTCAGAAACAAAGAGTGTCAATAGAACATATTAGCACAAACTTTATGATAGTTGACCCTTTGAATAAGGGATTATTGCCCAAGACATTATAGAACATGTTGAAAGTATGGGCATTATTGTTATTGATGATCATTAAGTGTAATTTACCTTATGTAATTTTGCTGACACTCTGAGCTCAATTATGATATGTTTCTGATTACCTGTTCTCTATGTTTGCATGCATGTTTGTGTTAGAGTAATGTTAACAGGTTTTGTCTTGAATGAAGACATTATGTTGGACCAATTATGTATTCCTAACTAATGGTCATATTAAGGAGAAAACTAATTTGTAGTACATGGAAAAGACTATGTCGATTAGATGATGTACAACAGCCATGACTCGAATTGGTTCCTATTCTTAATCATGAAATTATGATGTACCTAATGTATAGAACAATTTAGTCAATTTTAATGCACATTATGTTAGTTAATCTATTTATTTATTTAGTCCATAATGTTTATTAATGTCACATGAGCCAAGTGGGAGAATGTAAGAATTAATGTCTCATATGAGAGACATGTGACTTATGTAGGGACTAATAAGTAAATAATTAATTATTAAGGGCTAAATTGTAATTGGGCTTAATAGGAGAAGTTTCTAGAGCTAACTGCTACTTGATGGAAGTAGTGGTTATAAAAGAGGGTTAATACCCACTAACGTGAAATAAGGTCCCCTTCCTGACTAGAAAAGTGTTCTCTCTCACCCATAGCCATCACGAACGGAGAGAGGCAGAAAAGAAAGGCCAAAGGAAGTGAAATCTTATTTTTTTCCTCTTTCAAGGAAATCAAAGTGCACTGGAGAGAAGTTCCTATGGAGAAAGGTATAAGTCTTCCTATGAAGAAAGGTACACATCATTATCTATTGTTGTTTATTGATTGTTTGTGAGAACCATAGATTTCAAGATCCTGTTGTTTTCTATCCCTGATAGTCTAGGAAACCCCTTAAGAATTTTTACAGATAAGCCACTTGGCCAATCTTCCTCAAGATCTTGAAAGGCCCATGGTAGCGACGATGCTTATTTGCCTAAGCCACCATGCTCTGCCAAGTTCTTCGGAGTGTTTCCCTGAGTTGCCTACTAATCACTGTGGAAGTCCCAAGAAGATAATCAACCACTGAAGGCGATTCTCGGACATACAACGCCTTGAATGGTGGCATCCCTATGGCACTGTGGAAGGACAAGTTATACCAGTACTCCGCGAGTTGGAGACAAGAATACCAAGACCTGGGATCTTTGATGGCATGCACTTGTTGTGCTGACAGGTTTTACATTGGGACACAAAGGTTTTGATATCTGTTGAAATGCCAGGCCAAAAGAAAGAAGTTGATGATCTTGCAAGGGTAGGCTTCACTCTTGAATGACCAACACGAGTAGTGGTATGGAATTCTGTAATTAATTTGGTTCGGAGATCTTGAACATCAGGGACAAATAGTCTATACTCTATGCTTGAAGAAGACTAATCCCTTGGACATTCGGTAAAGGGTTTTTATATTTGCATATGTTTGACATTTTTTAGACAACTCTTTGCAAGTCTCTTGTTCGATTGATATAACTCTTGCATGGTGGTAAATATGTCTGGAACTGGAGAAGAGATGACCATTAGCACATCTTCATATTCATCTTGGCATCTAGACAATGCGTCAGCCACATGATTTTCCTTTCTAGGCTTGTAGGTAATATCATAGGAGAACCCTTGAAACTTATAAGCCCACTATTGTTGCTCAGGGGTCTGGATAGCTTGTGTAAGCAAGTGGTGAATGCTTTGTTGGTCGGTGAAAATCTTGAAATGATGCTAGATCAGGTATTGTCTCCATTTTCTAATAACCTCTGTCATTGCATACGTCTCTTTGGCATACGTTGACGCTTGTTGCATTTTGTCACACAATTACATGCTGAAGAAGACTAATGGACGACCTTACTGTGTGAGGACTGCACCCACCGCCGTGGCCGAAGCATCCATTTTAATATGAAATGGTAGCTTGGAATTTGGGAGACTAAGGACAGTAGAATTTATCATGGACTCTTTTAACTGCAGGAATGTCTGGTTTGTATTTGAATTCCACCTAAAACTTGTTAGTGGACTTCAGCAAATCCGTGAGAGGTAACATGGAAATGAGCCGAGCCGCTTGTCAAGGGCCTATGGCTTGTCTAAGGCTCGGCTCGGCTTGATTTGTTTACAAGAGTTCATTTACATGTGGAAAGTCTTCAAAAAGAAAAAGACTTAAAGTTAAAAGGATAATGCAACCAGATTAATACTTTCAAAGAAAAAAAGTTTTGTAAAGACATTTTCAAACAATTTAAATATTTTTAATATCAGTATAAATCATCTCTAATCCATATATTTTTTAATATTATGTTCTTTTTTTTATTTTCTTTTGATATACTTTGTGTAAAATCTAACTTCCTTAGTGTAATTTTTTTCTCTGAGCTTCCGTTAGCCTTTTATTTTGAACGTTTGTTGTTGGCGATGTATGTGTGTTATTTATAAATATATGATGAATTGGGTGGTTTTTTATCGTCGAAGAAAAAGAGGTGCATAATTTTTAAAAAAAAACATACCGATTGACAATCTGTATGGTTCATACGGATTGCTGATTTGTATGGCCTTACAGATTGTTAATCTGTATGTTTCATATAGATTGTTGATCCGTAGGTTTTTTTTTAAGAAATAAAATTATAAATATATATTTTTAATTTGTTTTGTAGTGTAATTTTTTTAATAGTTTTAGCAATTTTATAAATATGAATTTTAATTTTTTTAAAAATAAAAATAAAAAAAACTCATACAGATTGATGATCTGTATGAGTCATATGGATTGTCAATCCGTATGACTCATACGGATCAACAATCCATATGATTTTTTTAAAAAAAATTATTATTTATTTTTAAAAATTAAAAAAAAAACTCATACGAATTGTTGATCGTCATGAAAAATATCAAATAACCAATGTAAATCCATATATATAAAATGTAAATCGTCGTGAAAATGTCAAATAACCAATGTATAAAGTATTTTTTGTAATAATGAACTTTTGTTTTTGGTGTTGTCTACTTGTGTTTTTGGATAAAAATTTTAAACATTAGAGAAACCTCTAACCAAGTCAAAATATCTTGTTTTCATATAAGCTTAATAAAACATGAAATTAAGAGTTATTTTAAAATAATTAATATAAAAAAAAGCCACAAGATCCACTATTGGAAATATTGACATATATACAACACTTATACCTTTATTTTGAGAACACAAGATCTTGTCTATTTTGAGAACACTAGCCCACCAAACAATGTCAAACTTTTACCTTTTGAAATACTGACGTATATGCAACACTTATTATAAATACATTGATAAAAAAGACATGTGATATAAAGATATAACTAAAAGAGCCATGAGAGGCCGAATAAACAAAGGAACAAACAATACAAATATATAAAGATTGTAGCAACCTGTTTGTCAAACCTTCAACTAGACATGGTTGTGAAGTTAACTTAAAAGGAGAACACACATAAATCTTCAAACAAGGTCTGCGCCAATAATCTAACTTTTATGTCTCTCCAAGTTTGAGAATACTGATCATAAGGAAAAATATATGTTCATCAGTTATAGAATAAAACAATTTGTGCAGTGTTAAAAAATAAGATGAAAATCTAAAGTCTAATGACTGGGCACTTCAAACACCACTAAGTAGAAAAGTGCTAAATGAAATGCTAGTAAGTAGAAAAGTGTCAAATTGAAATGGTTTGTTTTTCTTAATTAAAGAACAAAAGATGTATAAGAAATTCAATTTTTAGATCAAAAAATATTTTGAATTCTCAATTGAAACATATAGGGTGATTATTGGGCTTTGATTACTGGAGCACTTTAAATTGTTCTTAGATGTTAGAATTAAGGATATGACAAAAAAAGAAAGAAATCCAATAAATATATAGGAAATAAAACACAATAAATGCGAACATTTATATGACTTTGTTTGGATATGTAAGATCCTAAAATTTTGTGAAAATAACAAATTTTACTCTTTGAAATTTTAAAACTCAAACTAGTCTGAATAGACACGTTGATACAGTTTGCAAGAAAGATACTGTTAAGAGTATGACATGAAAGGGGAACATTATTTGTAGATATATTTGTGGTAATCTGACTATGACTAAATAGAAACATTTAAAAGGATGAGTAAAACTTTGTAAACTTGAAAAAAATTTAACTCAAAATAAAAATAATAACATGAGATAAAAAGAGGATATTTTAACCTTTTATAAGATAACCATTCACTCTAATTTCTGGAAATTGAGCTATTTTTGACAAGGCCTCCCCTGTTTCCTTCCCACATTGCTTCTCTAACTCAGGGCAGCCCCAAATCCTCAACATTTTCAGACTGCCAAGGCTTAGGCTCATTGGAAGACTCCTCAACTTGGAACAGAAACCAATAGCCAATTCATGAAGCAAGGGAAGGTTTCCAAGACATTCAGGCAAGGATTCTAGGTTTCTAAGGTAATATAGTGATAATGAATGCAGGACAGTCATATGTTGTAAAGCTTCATGCAAACTGTTTATCTCTCTGCATCTTTCAATCCTCAAATACATGAGAGAAGGACTAAATATCCATTGTGGGAAGTAAGCACCTTTATATCCTCCCACCCACAAACTCTGAAGTTGTTGGGTATCTGGGTGAAGCACTTCAAGAATTTCCTCAACATTTTCTTGTAATTCCCACTCTTCATCATATCTGTCCCATGACAATGTCAACTTATTCAGTTGCTTACTTGACATATTGGCATCACTGGCATCCTTTACACTTTTGACTTTCCCCAAATGTTTGATCTCAAGATCTCCTTTAAGCTTCAATGCTCCTAGTTCTACCAAAAGGAACCCTCTTTCCTTGCCAACAAAGTACTTGGTTAAACTCCTTAGGGAAGTTAACTTGGCAATCTGAGGAGGCAAGCTTGATAGTTTGTAGCAATCCTTCAAAGACAGTTGTTGTAGATATTTTAAGATTATCAAACTGTTTGGCAACATTTGGAGACTACGACAGTGGTCTAATTTCAGTATCTGCAAATTCCATAATTTACATAATGATTCTGGAAGAGTTTCAAACTCGCCCCCAGAAAGATTCAAGTACCTTAGATGTTTTAAATCACCAATTGAAGATGGCAATTCTTCCATTTCTCCTAAGTGAAGCATCCGCAAAGAATAACATTTCAATACATCAGGAGAAAGTGCACCACCACGCTGATGTGGCAATAAATAGGTCCTCAAAGATTTCACTTGATGCAACTGGATTGAATCGGGCCTCAGCCTATGATCTGAGAGATGGTGAATTCTTTCAGTCCAAGTAGATCCATCATTGCCTTCTGTGACACAACAAACATCTTCTGTAACAGATCGTGCAAGATCATGAACAAGATTATGCAACTTAAAACTTGTAACTTTGCCAAATTCATCTTTCTCAATATCTTGAAAAAATGATCTCCAATATAGTTCATTCCATAGATCCTCACCAACATCTTCAGCATCTAATCTTTCATTGGATAAAATAAATCCATTAGCCATCCAAAGTTCAATTAATTGCTGCTTCCATATTCGTTCATCTTTGGGAAATATTGCACAATAAGCAAAACATTGTCTGAGTCTTATTGGTAACTTAAAGTAACTTAATCTTAGGGAAGCCATTATGGAGTTATCTTCGAGTGATAACTCCAAAAGGTTTCTTCCCTTAACATTCATGAACCACTCATGTTTCTTTCTTGCAGAATGTAAAAGACTTCCTAGTGCTTTTGCAGCAAGAGGCAATCCACGACACTTCTTTACTATCTCCTTCCCCATGTTCTCAAGCTCTACCTCATTTGGTCCAAAGGCTTGGTGCTTAAACAATTCCCAACAATCATTGTCAGATAACAAAGATAATTCATGAGGAATTTTTATTGTTCCCATGATTTCTGCAACCTTTGATAGACGGGTAGTGACCAAGATGGAAGCGCCCTTTGCCCCACAAGCCAATAAAGATTTCAACTTCTGCCAATTCTCTTGCTTATCATCCCACACATCATCCAAAACAAGCAAATATCTTTTTCTTTGAAGCAGATCTTGAAGTCTTCTTTGTTGTGGCTCAAGATCCAAATCCTCACAAGCATGCCCAGATGCTGCTTTGATGATAGCTTTTATCATTCTCCTCAAGCTGAAATCTTCTGAAACACATACCCAAAATCTTAACTCAAAGTGACTGACTACCTTCTTATGATTGAAGACGAGTTGGGCAAGTGTTGTCTTTCCAAGTCCCCCTAGACCAACAATTGGATAGACAGATAAATCCTCCGATTGAGGAGCATCATCAACCAAAAAATTTACAATTTTATCCTTATCTTCTTCTCTTCCATAGATTTGTCGATCAGTTATGGATGATGTGGTTTTCCGCCACTCAATGACTCGACTTCTCTCAAGAACCATCTCAGTCAAATTAAACTTATTCCTTTCATCAGAAATTTCTTCTAACATCTCTCTTACCCTTTTCATTTTCTTAACAATTTTGTAATGGAAAACAACATGCTTGGGAAGAAAAGAGGATAAGTAAGAGCTTTGTACCTTGTTTGATGGACCACACTCGTCCAAGATGTCATCCAGGATGCGAGCTGCATCCTTTAGCTTTCCCAGCCAATATTTAATACCTATGTTTGAGAATTTTTTCTCCTCAGCATCTTCAAGCGTAGCCTTGATTGTAGTGAGCAAGCTGGCAATCCTTTTCATGTCTTCATCGAAACCAAAGAATAGTCCTAGCTCCTTTTGAATGAGCGAGTTCAATTTCTCAAGCACAATTTCAACAACAGCCTCAGCCATATTAACTTTACAAGATGAAAATGGAAGAGGGATTGTATGAAGTAACTAGGAAAGTTGTGTGGGCTTAACATGTGAAAAAGTTGCCTACTAATGGCAATATTGGAATAATTTGTAAGCAAGCAAAGGTGTCTCAACCAGTCAGGCAGGGATCACTTATGAAGCAATCTTAGAATAGTCTGTAGATGCGGAACCAGCTGCATGCACAAGGCAGCAGGGTTCTCATATGCATTGCATGCCTTTTAAATATCCAAGGGGTTTGGAGTACCATTATTATGTGAGAAGCTTCATGTTGGTGATGATGGTTTTGATTACCAGTCACCCAAATCAAAGAAAAATTGATCAATGTTCTTATATAAAATAAATTACAGAAAGAAAAAATCCCCATGTGCTCTCTCAAGTAAAATAAATTACAGATAAAAGAGGAGTGCTTTAACAATGAGCTTAGTAAATTGGTACGTATATATACTGTTTTGATCATTGTTTTACAATCACTTTTGGAATATATCAGCTGGCTTTCTGTTTATACGTATGTTCAAACTTCAAAATGTGGTTTTAAATTTTACCAAAATAAAAGATGCACTTTTAGATGCCTTGTTCTTTTTGTTGTTTAGTGATGTTTGTTGTAGAAAGTTCTCCTGTACCGATGGCTGCAGGAGAGCTTAAAATCAGTGTTAAAACGATCTGAGGATATGTATGTATTGGATCATCAAGGTGTATGTTCTTTTCAGAGCAGATCAGATCTACCTGGATGTTCTATTTATCAGATCAGAACAGATATATTAACCAAAACAGTTTTCTTTGTTTCTGTTGTTTTTCATTTACAAATATCTACCTGTATGTTCTTTTTTTAGCATCTCTACCTGTATGTTCTGTTCTTGTTTGTGTGTTTTTTTTATAAAAGACAATGTTATCTGATTTTTTGTTGAAAATATCTTTCTGTATTATTTGAGAGAAGTGTTCTTCTGAAAGTACGTGAGATTTTAGGTTCTGATTTATGATATTTTTATATAACGAATTTTAGTTTGTTTCTGAACTTTTTTTTTAATCCGTAGTAATATTTATTTTTTTGGATACGGATTCAGAAATAGGCATTAGCTGTGGGATACCTACTTTTTTTTTTCTTTCTCACCTTTTCCTTTTTCTTCTTATTGTTCTTTTCTTGATGGCAGCATTTTTTATTTTTGAACCATATTATTATTGGTAAATATATTATTATGATGAAAAGGGCCATATTTTTCCTCTCTGTTTCTGAGGTCATAGAAATAGATTTATTATCTGCCAAATAGATTTTCATTCCCTAACAACTTTTATTTGAGATTCGTAGCTGCTGCAAGCACAGTTCAGTTAGGTGGAAAATAAAGAGTAAATAATTGCATTGATGGAAGTTCTGATCAATTCATTCCTAGGCTTAAAACCTCTCAATCAATAGATCATAAATAAGGAAAATAATATATTTGATTTATTGGAACTTGGCTTAGTAGTTAGTACCTATCATGAGTTATATTGAGTAATGGGTTTGCCTTATTGTAGGTTGTGGATTTGTACTGTATTCCTTTTGTGATTTTATATTTTATGACATTTGTTTGTAATTATGCTTTGCTTTCTGTTTGAGGTTGCTGAGAATCTCTGTTGGTGTCAGGATTGCGCAAATCAGTCCTGCAGACCAAACCAGTAATTGAACATGTGTTTCTTACGCTAAGTGCTCAATTGATTAATTTTGTTGATCACCAGACATAATAGATTGATGAACTGTAGATTGTAGAGGCTGGACTCCACTGTCTCAAATTTGATAATTGTTACTAGTATTTTTGTTGGAGATCACACATTTCTGCTTTCACCTTTGTTACAGTAATTGCATGCAACCTAAAGTTAGTCACGAGAGTAAGGGGTATAAGTATATGTGTTGTGTCAATTATTTCTCAACAAAAAGTGCATAGAATCTCTTTTAGGCAAATTCTGTCTTTTTTCTGATATATTGATGTTGCCCTTGTGGTTGAGCCTATTTGTTTTTGGCATGATAACCTATTAACATTTCGAAAATCATAATTGTAGACTGGGTTACAGTTAAGCTCTTATATGATGTTATTTGAGACATCTTTTGATCACTTATCTCTAGATTCTGTGTTTGAAATTTTAATTACCTCATGTCAGTCTTATGATTATGATCAATGTGCCTATTAAACATGGCTGTATTGCAAGTTTGTTTTCCTTATTTAGAATACATTTTAAGCTTCATTTTTATTTTTTTGCTAAAAACCCATTGACACAGCAGTATATGATAAATAATGTCAAATTTTTAGGTATTGAATTGCTTGTTCATGAATAAGAGACTTCTTGGATTGGGAGGCATCACCAAGGAAGGATATTATATATTTGAGTTGGAATCTCAAGTTGCAATTTTCAAGTATATTCTACTTCACAGTTCACAATAAGGGTTTGTAAGAATTCCACTCCAAACAAAAATCACTCCTTAACCACACGACCCACTCAATTTTAATCCATGATGAACCATTTTTTTCTTCAAACCACATTTTATGTTCCATTTGAATCTGGCCTTTTATTCTATAGAGTATCCGAATTGGAAACCAAAAGCCATTTCTTGTGAGCCGAATGATTCTTCAAAATTACTTGGTCTAAGTTACAATTTTGATGCTATGCTCATGAGTGATTCTTCAAAATAATGATCACTGTCATAGAATTAAGAAATGTTTAGGCAGCAGTTCATCTTACCATCAACCCATTACTAAATAATGTGCAAATAATTCTTGGATAGAAGCTCAAGCATTAAGATAAGAAAGAACAACTTTTTATAATTGATGAATTTCATCTCTCATACTCGTGTCATAAGTTCCATGAGAAGGAACATATCGCTAATTATAAAAAAAAAAAAAAAAAACAAAGTTGAGGACAATAATCATCTTTTTAAATATAGGAACTAAGACCGATTTTGACAAAAAAAAATAGAGACCTAAAAACATGTTTTATCATATTGATAATTACTTGAATTATGTATCCGAAAACAATTACCAAAATTTTTAAATGTTGATTACTGTTCTCATTCAATTCTCAAAATTACCGTTTCAATGTCCTTCAATTTAATTGTCATCGAATAGGTAATCAGAAAAACATGTTTCCGGATTACTTACTCTGAAATTGATAGCACCAACGTCACCAAGGTAGCAGAAGATAACACAGCTTCACGTAATAACTGTCCACGAAGGGTTATCTCACGCCCAAAGCATTTGGAAGATTACGTGTAAATGCATACATGACCACTAGTTAGTTACTTGCTAGTTAGGAAGTTCGTTAGTTAGTTACAACGGCTTGAGGGTTGTTAGTTGCTATAGCAAAAGTTGTTATTAGTCGTAGCCATGATAAGCCAGTGTATAAAAGGGATATCACGTGCATGAATAAAGTCATAAAAAGAATTATCTCGAGTATTCTTAGTTTAGCACAGGAGGTACCTTGACCTCGAATCCAATGCATTTTCCATCTTTCCTTCCTCTCGCTCATAACATCTGGTCCGACCTGCTATCATGGTCGAACACGGAACCCGGCGCACCACCACCGACAAACTGGAAGAAGCCATCTCCGTCCTCTCCGAGAAGCATTCCGAGCTGGCCAACAAGGTTGACGCCATGTGTGAACGATTCTCTCACATGACCTCTGCACCTCCTCCACATTCATAGCCTCCTACTCCTCAGCGTCCTCCAGTCAAGCTTGATGTCCCTTGTTTCGACGACCACGATCCATTAGGATGGATCTTCAAAATTTCTCAATTTTTTAATTACCAGGGGACGTCGAAAGAAGACCGCACCACTGTCGCCTCCTTTTACCTCGACGGAGCCGCGCTCAGGTGGTTCCAATGGATGTTTAGGAACGGCTTCATCACGTCTTGGCCAACTCTACTCCAGGCAATTGAGACTCGCTTCGCTCCTTCATTCTATGATGACCCCCGCAGCGCATTATTCAAGTTGGTACAACGAAGTTCTGTCACGTAGTATTTGACGAAGTTTGAAAGATTAGCAAACCACATCGCCGGTCTCTCCCCTCCCGTACTACTGAGTTGTTTTATCTCCGGCCTTAACTGGAGATTCACCGAGAAGTACAGGGACTACAACCTACATCATTACCTCACGCGACAGCTCTTGCTCGACTCCAAGAAGACAAGCTCAACGATCGCCGGAAACACTCTCGATCTCCTTTTCCCCCTCCACAACCACAAGCCTTAGCACCTCCTAACCAAAACCAAACACCTCAACTTAAAACTCTGTTTATTCAGCGTACCCAGGAGGATATGGCCTACAGGTGCGAGAACGGCCTGTGTTACAACTGTGATGAAAAATGGAACTCATCTCATCGTTGTAAGGGCCGAGTCCTATTCTTCATTGTGGATTCCGATGACCCTTCTCCTTCTGAATTCATCTCACCGGAAAACCCAAACCCTCCAACTGTCAAACCTACTCCACCCTTTGACCCTACCCCACTGCAACCTCACATCAGTCTCCACGCCATGGCTGGCGTCCCTGCTACCGATACATTCCGCCTCTACGGAGTTGTCAATCATGCTCGTGTCACCATCTTGGTAGACAGTGGTAGTACTCACAACTTCGTACAACCACGAGTTGCGAAGTTCCTCAACCTACCAATAGAGGATACGATACCCCTTCGAGTGATGGTGGACAATAGTTCTGTTCTGGATTGCCGACAGCTCTATTCCGCCACTACCTTGTTCATTCAGGACCATCCTTTCACGGTGACACTACGCATCTTACTGTTAAGTTGTGCCGACGTCGTGTTAGAGGTAGAGTGGCTACGCACCTTGGGCCCAATCATTACTAATTACACCTCCTTTACCATGCAATTCACCCACCTGAGCCAGCCCATTACCCTTCGCGCTGATGTACAATCAAATACTGATCCAGCTTCAGCCCACCATGTAAAATGCATGATCCACACTCATTCAACATCAGGACTTTTCCATTTGTCTCTTTTACCCGTTACCCATCCCGAACCATCCATTGACCCGCATCACCCCATTTTCGCCATTAATGAGTTTCTGCTCAAGTTCAGCTCATTATTTCAACAACCCTCGACCCTACCCCCACCCCGCCAACATGACCACCACATCAACCTCATTCCCTCTACCAACCCCGTTAACGTCAGACCTTACAGATATCCTCATTTTCAGAAAACCAAAATTGAGAAACAGGTAATGGCACTGCTGGACTCCGGCATTATTCAACCAAGTCGTAGTCCCTTCTCTTCTCCGGTGTTGTTGGTGAAGAAGAAAGATGAGACGTGGCGGATGTGTGTTGATTATAGGGCACTTAACTCCATCACAGTGAGGGATCATTTTCTGCTTCTGACAATCGAAGAACTCCTTGATGAATTAGGTCGTGCTTCATGGTTCTCTAAGCTCGACCTACGACAAGGCTTCCATCAGATTTTAATGGCGTATAAGGACGTTCCAAAAGTAGCTTTTCAAACACATCATGGCCATTACGAGTATCGGGTCATGCCTTTCGGCCTCTGCAACACGCCGTAAACGTTCCAGGCAGCCATGAACGCCATCCTCAGCCCTTTCTTGCGAAAATTTGCAGCAGTTTTCTTTGATGATATACTCATACACAGTGAACCTCTTTCAGACCATCTTCACCACTTGGAGTGTGTTTTTAGTTCCTTATTGTAAGCCCAGTATTACCTCAAATGTTTTAAGTGTTTGTTTGGCCAGCGTCAAATCGATTACTATGGCCACGTCGTTTCCGGCAACGACGTACAACCTGACCCCTCTAAGATCCAGGCCATTAGTGACTGGCCTACTCCTCGATCTCCGAAGGACCTTCGAGCTTTTCTCGGCCTCACATGGTTTTATCGAAAATTTTTCAAGGGTTACACAGCAATTGCAGCACCTTTAACAAGGTTACTTTGTAAAGATGCTTTCCAGTGGGTGCCAAAATCCCAGGTTGCGTTTGACAAGCTGAAAGGTGCAATGACCTACGCCCCAATGCTTGCCCTTCCCAACTTCACCCTTCCTTTTACCCTAGAAACAAACGTTTCAGGCATCGCTATGGGCGTTGTCCTCTATCAATGAAGTCACCTCATCGCATTCTTTAGCAAACCTTTATGCCCTCGCCTGCAGCATGCATCTTCATACGTGCGAGAGCTACATGCAATCACCGCTGTCGTCCGCAAATGGAGTCAATATTTGCTCGGCCACAAGTTTACTATTTTTACAGATCACCGTAGTCTCGGCGACCTTATGTCTCAAATAATTCAAACTCCAGAGCAGCAGTTCTACCTAGCCAAACTTCTCGGCTTTGACTATGACATTCAGTATAAAGCAGGGACCTCGAATATAGTCGTTTTCGCGCATTGAAAACTCGCCCTTAGCACAGTGTCTCATTCTTTCGATTCCACAACACGAATTTATGGCCAAGATAAAGGAATCCTTGCTATCTAGTTCAGAGTTTTAGAAATAGCACAAGGCCATCCAATCTCGGCCTGATGATCACCCAAGCTTTAAGCTTACCAACAACCTCATATTTTTCAAAGGTGCAGTCTGAATTGATTTTCGGAATCCATTCATCCCGACATTGTTGCACGAATATCATGCCGCACCTCTCGGCGGCCATTTTGGGGTCAAGAAAACCTTGCACCGCCTTCGTTCAAACTTCCAGTGGAAAACTATGGCCACTGACGTCAAGTCATTCATTCATCAGTGCAACATATGTCAACAGTTCAAGCATGTTACGCGCAAATTAGCCAGTTTGCTTCAACCAATCCTGATACCTAATGGCGTTTGGGAGGACCTTTCCATGGATTTTGTCACGCATCTTCCAAGCTCTCACGGGTTCACTGTTGTCTTCGTAGTGGTGGATAGATTTTCTAAGGGAGTCCACCTCGGTGCATTGCCGACACACTTTACGACGTTCAAAGTGGCCAACTTGTTCCTTGACACCATATGCAAGCTCCATGGCTTTCCCCACAGTATCATTTCTGATCGAGACCCGATCTTCATTAGCTCCTTCTGGCGAGAGTTGTTTGGGATAAGTGGCACGACATTACGCATGAGCACTGCCTACCATCCACAATTTGATGGTCAAACAAAAGTTATGAATCGTACCATTGAACAATATCTCAAATCATTCGTGCATAACCAGCCCACGGAATGGTACAAGTTCTTAGCTTTGGCGGAGTGGGCATACAACACATCACAACATTCCGACACTAGTGTCACCCCTTATGAAGTGGTATACGGCAAACCTCCCCCTTCCATTCCCAGCTATCTCATGAGTTCCTCGTGCAACGATGCAGTTCAAACAATGATACTCACGAGAGAAGAGATTCACGCTACCCTCAAATGTAAACTTCTCAAAGCCCAAGACACCATGAAGCACTTCGCTGATAAGAAGCGACGGGATGTCCAATATGAGGTTGGGCAAATGGTTTATGTTAAACTCCGGCCCCACCGTCAACTTTCACTCCGTACTCATCAACCCAATAAGCTCACGAAGCGTTACTTCGGGCCATTTCGCATAGTGGAACGCATTGGTAGTGTTGCGTATCATTTACAGCTACCGGACGAGTCCAGAATCCACCCTGTATTTCATTGTTCACTATTACGTCCTCACCATGGTCCTTTCGAACTACAAACCTCCGTCCTTCCACCAGATGCACTTCATAATCATCCTATACTAGAGCCTTTAACCATTCTCGATTCACGAATGGATCTTTTGACTGAACCGCCTACTCACCTCGTACTCGTGCAATGGGTTGGTCTCGTCCCGAAAGATTCTACCTGGGAGAAATGGGACGACGTTTGTAGTACCCATCACCTTGAGGACAAGATGATTTTCCCAGGGCAGGATAATGATAGCATCAACGTCACCAAGGTAGCAGAAGATAACACAACTTCACGTAATAACCATCCACGAAGGGTTATCTCGCGCCCAAAGCATTTGGAAGATTACGTGTAAATGCATGCATGGCCACTAGTTAGTTACTTGCTAGTTAGGAAGTTCGTTAGTTAGTTACAACGGCTTAAGGGTTGTTAGTTGCTATCGCAAAAGTTGTTATTAGTCGTAGCCATGATAAGCCAGTGTATAAAAGGGATATCACGTGCATGAATAAAGTCAGGAAAATAATTATCTTGAGTATTCTTAGTTTAGCACAGGAGGTACTTGACCTTGAATCCAAGGCATTTTCCATCTTTCCTTCCTCTCGCTCATAACAGAAATCATGTATTTCAGAATAGGAATTTTGTAAGGGTAAAACTTTTTTATTTCTTCTGTATTTGTCACTATAGAGAGAAAAACGGAGGCAGAACAACAACGAAACATGACGAAGGAAGCCTAGAGGTATGGAACATGAAAGAAAGTTATAATAAGAGAAGGGTAGCATGGGGATATATTATAAAATTGGGGGATGCAGGAAGTAAAAGCCCGAAAACTATTGATTGTATGCAGTGCCAAATAAATTTTAGAAACGTAAAATATTCCACTCAATTAGTTTTTTTTTTATATAATCAACTCAATTAGTTTTGCAGTATATGAATTGTGAGTTCATTTTGGTAAAAAAAAAAATGAATTGTGAATTCACAAATCCATTTTATTACAGTGCACTATGTTCTTTTCTCGTTCCCTTGGTCCTTTTTCATCTTTATTATGAGGGTAATCTTACTTCAAAGAGTCCAATTTGCACTGACAAGAAATTAAAGAGTAATGTAAAAAATAAATAATTCTAAGCAGCCTTAAATATTTTTATAATAGAAAGGCAACATATTAACCCAAATTTAAAAAGATAAATTATTAAAATAAATCTTTAAAAAAATTAAAAATTAAAACAAATTTTAATAAAAAATAGAAGACCAAAAATATACTTTAGTCTAAAAATTACTAATATGGAAAATTTATATTTTATCAGAAATATTAAACTACATTAAACAATTAATTTTTTCTGTAACATATTAATCTTTACCTGCACGGGTAAATATTAATCTAGTTATGCTATGATTTCTAGAAGTAATAAATGAATTCACATTACCTTTTGTGTTTGGTAACATGTCATTCCTTTTTGGTAACTTGTCTCCCGCGAAAGCACTTACCGCGAACGCTCTTATCCTGCGCATCTGCGCCTTATCGTGCGCAGCCTCTTTTTCTCTCTGCGTGAAATCCATTTCCAGGAACAACTTGCACTTCCACTCTTAGAGCTTCAATGACCCACTTTCCCGATTTGTTGAATCCGTGAGTATGAAACTTGCAACTTCACTTTCACAGCAAATTGCACGCACACGAAGCTGAAAGCTGGTGCCTTTAATTGATTTTAGTTAATGGGGTGTTACCGCATGAGTTCAATTCTTAGAAGACAAGGACGATTTCGATGTGGTTGTAGCTTAATCCGTTTTTTTTTTTTTTTCATTTGAAGATCAAAACTTTATGACAAAAGCTTACGAGGGGTTCATTCCATTCCCTTTTTGTTTTGCTTTTTTGAAAGTTCACTTGTCAAGTTCCATTAGTTATTGTGGTGCAACATTTTGAAAGAAAAAAAAAAAAAAAACTCTTTGTGATGATTTCATTGTTTGCAATGTTGATGCATTTATTTGCTGGGAAGATGTTGAACTCGAGTGCCACGTGCTTGCGTAAACGCCTGAACGAATGAGGATATGAATTTATTTTGGTGAGCTGCTTGGACATGGTGTTCTGGTGAAGAAAATCTAACAGACAAGTTCTCAGCGCGCTTGCCAGGCTGCCACCTGGGGTTGCATATTGAAGCCTTTAAGTAAAGTAATTTTAGTGTGAAGAATATAGAAGCTTTGTTTTTATTTGATTTTGATTATAAAAGAGAGAAAAAGGATGTGCACTTCTTTACACTGTTATTCATCTGCACCAAGGGGGCTCTATCTCAGTTTATCGAGTAATGTGCATGATTTGTAAAAAAAATTATACAGACTTTCATTCATATGGATAAAAAAATTGTCATTATGTAAGTTTAAAATTATCATTATGTAAGTTTATTGACTTTGGCATTCATCATTCTAAAAGTTATATCAAAATTAATTTTTAATTAGTTAACAATATAAAATTTTTTATATTGAAAGTGTATATCCATGAAACTTATTATAAAAATATTTATATGTTAAAAGATAGTTATATTTACAGTCTTTATTTTTAAAAATTACTCCAAGTAACTTTTCAAGATAATATTTTAACACATAGCAACCACCTAAAAAATTTAAAAATTATTTTTCATGAGAAAAAACTGAAACAAAAGCTTCAAAAGTAATATTTGAACCTTAATTTTCTTTTTTTAATAATTTAACATGGTAATATTTTCCTGTCCAAAAACTAGTACCCTGGATCTGAAAAGTGTTTCTGATTGCATGATAATCACTCGTTCATTCGTCAATCAGCAGAGAAGGGACAGTGACTTTTTCGATTGTTTATTCATATACATGTTTTCCTACTTCGGTTTTGATACTGGTATTGTTCACTAAGAGAAAATAATTCTACTTCTCACATTTTAGGTGCTAGAACAAGAGCAATGTTGGCAAGAAGTGTTTATGCATTTAGTGAACTTTGATGATTGCATATAAACAGAAAATCTGCTTTTGACTAGTTTCCCTGTGAATGTTCTTGGAGAGTAGTAAATTAATCTCTTGTAGAATGAGTCTCCCTATGATCTTCAACGTCTTTCTTGAAAAAACAAAAGTCAAATATCATATGCTAGTCAATCAACATGCAATGTTCATCTTTTCAAGCATTCTGTTTAGAAAATGAATGTTGATCATAAGTCAAGGGTTCTGTTCATAACTTATTGTTTCTTCCAAATCATAACATTCAGATGCTTAAACTTCAATTTAGTGCCGTCAAAGAAGGCAGGCAATGGAGACAGAGAATTCGATCACTGTACTTATCATGAGCAATCCTAAATTGAATTTGAAAGACCTGCGTTTAATTCACTGATAACACCCTCATTGATTATCACACCCACATTAAGGACATTCTCATTTCATAATTCTGCGGCCAATATTGGTACATCTAAAGGAATTTGTTCATTAATGTTTGTGGCCAACATTCTTTTCCTTCCTAGAAGAAATCCTGTAACATTAATAAGAATATAACAATTGTTTACTGATGAGTCACAATATAGGTCCCATTTGCATGTGCCTTTATTTTATATGGACCTTTTCTTTTGCCTTTCAGAGTAATTGAGAATTTATTGCAGATTTGATTTGTGGTCCTTAGTCGACAGGATGTTATAATTACTTAATTTTCCTTAATGATTGCAAAAAAAAAAAAAAAATCTCATGATAGGTTTACCTGGTTGTCTATTTTTGGTCTCAATCAGAATAGATAGACTGTCTGATATGGATCTAATCATGACACATGAGGTTATATACAATTCTTTGGATGGTTGAAATGATGGAAGTTGTAGAAGTGTTAATTATTAGAAATGATGCCATATGGGAAGGTAAGAAATGAGTTACATGGCCTTATTTCTTTATATCCAGTATGTATTGGGGAAAAATATCACAAAAACAGTAAGAACCTTGTAAAAGAATAATACAATATGGTAATAACTGTTACTGTTATCATGAATTTCGTAAGAGTTCAGTTAGCATGTTGGTTCGTATTAAAATGTGCTTCTTGGTTGGTTCTTGATATAGCAGGCCCATACTAGAAATTAATTGCTACATATGCAATCAGGGACCCTGCCTAACATAATGGATAGGTTTTTGTTTTATTCCCTACTTGGTATTTTAGTCATGGCTTAAGGGCCAAGACTCAACCGTTAAAATGTCAACTTATAATTTATTATAATTAATTTGAATTGACATTATATTAGAGACTGAGTTGATTAAAGATTTCTTGTTTCAAGTTCCTGCAGCGTAAATGATAAAAGGGTGGTTTTGTGACTTCATCTTGTTCTATTATGCAGACAGTGAAAAATTAATTTTCTAGTAGTATCTGTGATTGATCTCTTTTAACTAATGCAGAATCTGGGCCAGGCCATTATCAGAATTCTGTGGCTCATAACTCTTCGATTATAGCAAAACTTTCCTAATTTCATCTTTCTATAATGATCTAATAGTGAAATTATTTTCCTCTACAATGAAGAAATTTCTCTTTCTTTCTTTTTCAATCAAAAGGCCGGACCTGATATGAATGGTACAATAATTGGCCCCAACAAAAATTTACTACAAAGTATGCATAAATTTTGGAAACACTCTATCAAAGTAATTCAAATTTTCTGACATGTTTAGTCCAAAGTTGACAATGTTTTGACGTGCTACCTAGACTTTGATGCGTGAGCCTTGAAACAAATAGTGGAATAGTCAATTTCATTTTAGCTTTGAGCTATAATTTTAACCGGTCTTAATTAGAATAACAGATATTTTGAGTTTTTACTCAAGGATTATGGAGGTCCTAGTATATTATTGGTGGAGCCATTCACGGACACGTTGGTTGATCTAAAGAAAAAAAATTACCAGGAGCAACTCTGGCAGCAAGAGGTAACTATTATGGATCAAAATTATGCTGATGAAGACTTGAAAGTTGGAACTTTGGAACTCAACTAATATAACTTCCACTTTATATGCATTTTTTTTTGTTATAAAAAAGTTTCCTTCAAGTTGTACGTAAGAATTGCTTATTTGCTAAATATAATAACTAAAAGGAAGATATGTGGATGCTGTAACTATGTCAATCACAAAACTCACTTCTAACAGATTTTTACATTCATTACTCTATTTTTTTTTTCGTCTTGTTGGTACTATACAAACATGTTACCACTGGAGCATGGTTTTGCTGCTGAGGGTATGATTGTTGATGAAAGAGAAATCTTGGTTTAATCATCTGTTGAATTTCCATGCCCATGCAACTGGAACCATCTAGTAGGAACATCTGACATTATTATAGAGGCTAATCATATAATATTCTATGAGCCACTATACATGTCACAACTTTGCAGTATGCACCAATCAACTTGCTGACTCTGAAATGCTCTGTAAGGAGGGGCGCCAGGATTTTGACCTCACTACAGCAGGATTTGCTGAAGCCGTTCTTGGCCTGTGTCTCTCTGCTCTCATTCCCTGGAATTCATTATAATGTTTAGAATCAATACGAATTAATGATGAGGATACAAATTTCAAAAATTGAAGATAAAAGTTTGTGTTTAAAACTTAGTTTCTAGTAAAAACACGGGGTCAAAGTATTGGATTATGTTTCATTTGGCCATGATCGCTCATTTTCCCTTAGTTTCAAAAGAAATACAACTGCTATAGTTTCATGTTTTGGCATGATTTGGCAAGGATTGCATGAAATAATGGTATAAATATATGTATGTTTTGTTTAAAGGATATATATATACACACAGTAGAGAGATTCAGCATCTGTAGACCATGTGCCATATGATGTGAACTGGGGGTATAGATAGATCAAAGTGTTCAGTGGATTGACTGTTGGGGTAGACTAAAAACACAACCTCCTACTAGAATACTATTCATTGGAATAATAGTTGATTTTAAAGGGAAAAGATGAAAAGGAGTGTTGACATGAGACACACCTGATGTGTAGAATCCCCTCCTGTGTGTGCCTCACTAGCTGAACTCTGCTTCTCCGGCAGCACCGTATGCGGCTTCTCGGTCTCCGCAGCCTGTGGCTTCCTTGTCTTTGCATGCTTCTTTGCTTTCAACACCTTCATAACCTCTAAAACCAGAAACACGAGAAGGTCTTAGAATTACATGAAGTGATGAAACCACACAAACACAGACCCTTCCAAAACAGCAATTGACCCTTTAATACAAAAATTACAATCTTTTTTTTTTTTTTGTCATGACATGAGTGTGAAATATCCACCTGATAGATGACTAATTTTCATCGAGGAATCAAAAAGTACAATTTATTCACTAAAAAGATCAAATAACATCACAATTGATTAATAATAATGATAATAATATTACCTTGAGTGGTGATGAGCCTGTAAGCATGGCCAAGGTTGAGAGTCTCATTAGGCCGGAGCAGCTTAACGCGTGTGAAACGCACAGTTTTCTTCTCTTGATTCTGCTCCTGTGGTGGCACAGGCAATGGTATTATCAAAGAAACATAGTGGCCAGGATTAGTCCTCATGACCTCACTTGCAGTGACTGGCCAATACAATCTCTCTATCTTCCCACAAGGGTGTTGGATCACAAGCACTGCACCATCCACAGCTTGGCAATTCCCCATATCTCTTACCTTAGCTTAGAGAGATTCAAGAAGAAGAAGAAGAAGAAGGAAACTGGTAGAGATAATAAGAGAGGAATGAATGAATTAATGAAAAGAGGGAAGGGAAGGAAGTGAAGTAAGCAAAGGTCTCTATCTATACAGCTCCTTCTAGAACCCCACAAATATAGTAAAAACAGGTTCTTAGACTCTTCTTGGCTATTTAACCAAACCCTTCCCAACCAACTAACATCATGTTATTATTATTAAACCAAAGATATTTGACCTTAATTTGCATAGGGGTATGACAAATATATATATATATATATATATATATATATATATATATATATATATATATATATATATATATATATTGTGAACGTTTTTTTTGTTAATAATAATAATTGTCAATCTAGTAAGATAATGTTTCGACTTAGTGGTTAAATTGTTATTTTAATATTCGGCAACCACTGATTGGCACAGGTCCTGGCCTCTAGAAATGGTGCAAATGCCACGTGGAGAGATGAGAAGATGGAGAAAATTGGACGGATGTGTTCGGCGATGTCGACGCGATCAAGCATTAGATTTAAGGTAAGACAAATTGGCTCTTACGTATTATCTATACTACTATACTACATAACCAAAAATAAGAAAATTTTAGTAATAATAATTGAGTACGAAAAATCATTGAGTCAAATGATTTCTTTGGATCTCTTAATCAAAGTTTAAAGTTTAAGATTACTTTGTCTGAAAATAAATCGAGTTAAATTAGTATGAGAAAAATTAATTAAGAGTCAAATGAAAGAATGGCATACCTACTAGATAAAAAAAAAAAAAATTATAATGGGTAATCAAAGCGTGCGTTTGAATAAGATTCTTTTGAGTGGACGTTGGAAACAGGACACAGCACCATCTTATCCGGGTTACAGAAACTTGCATACGTTGTTTGTTTGGTTGCCTAGAAAATGTGAGAGAAATAAAGGGAAGATAGAAAGAAAGGTGAAGGTAGAAAGTTCTAGGAATTAACATGTTGGCAATTTAACTTTATGGAATCGTTATATGTTTCGAAAGATTAGTGCTCGGTTACTAGTGGCATGGTAAAGATGGCATACGTGGGAATAAACAAATATAATAAATATTAAATAGGTATTGTCACATTGCACAACTTTTCTCGAATGCTTTGAATCCCAGTGTAATATAAGTAGCTTCAAAGTGACCTATTCCGTGGCAAATAATTGGTATTGCTTATTAATGATTGTATTAAAGATGTGTGCGAGCAACCATTGCAAGCAAACTTTATTTTGGATGCTAGGCCCTTGGAACTTTATGGTGTTGAAAGTGGGTTGGACCAAATCATTGTAAACCAATTTGTAATTATTAATAGTATTAGCATTGAGATACATAAATCTTTTGAGACGGCTACAAGAGTCTTTAATATCCAATGTGGAGCAAACTTTAATTCAAGATGTGATACATGGCTCCCTCAAACTATTTTATGAACAATAAATGAATCCTTTTTTATTTATGGAGCAAATTTTATGTGTTTCTTGAGTACTTTGACAACAAGGGATTAAAAGTGCTTTTGAATCATAATTTCTCTCCATAATCTTACCTACTTAGTGCATGTTTAGACACATGTCCAATACGTAATCAATAAAAATAACATTAAATATGTTAATTTTAAACAAAATAAAAAATTGATGGATGCATGTCAATTGGTATTTGACACCAAAACAAACATGATAATGACGAATACACATTAATTTTGACAATAATAAAATCATATATTTTTTTTAGTGAGAATGTTTTATTAATGCCTCATGTTGATTTAAAATTTAATTGTTTTCATTGTACTGTTACAACACATTAACCTTGCTTTGTCAACTTAAGAACACTAGTAACTATGACTTATGGGACCACGCCTAAGAAGGGCCTCCATAGGTTGTCAGCTTCTATAAATCCCCATATCATATATGGGGAAAAAATATTGACATAACATAATTATTTTGTATGTTATGATCAATAAATTGTCCATATCTTGGGATGAACAATGCCTCGTTGAGTTAAGACAAGAGTGGTAACATTGTTGTAGATCCTTGACTCTTGTGAAACTGATATTGCTTAAACTATGATAGCCCCAAGGTTTGAATTTTTCATCTTCTGATTCACATGTGTAAACATCTCTGCATAATGTCAATCTATGTAAGCCATGTGAGGTGCTGAGTGATTTTGGCTCAAATATTAAATGAGGCAAGGACTGTTTCTTGTTCAAACATGACTCGTGTAGGGGACTACACACTTTGCTATTATATAGTTAAGAGTTTTTAGCGTATGTGGCCATCAATATGGCCACCATCAATTGTTAATTTATTGGGGGTCCCAATGGTTTGAATATTCTAATGTTAGGACAATGTTTTAAAGATAATAGTTGATGGAATTCAATCTCAATAATGGTTCATATTTTGCGACTTGTGGGGGGTACCATATTCATCAGGTTTTGTATGGCTTGTACTGTGGCTTTTCAACATTCTCTCTTTTATTTAAAACTTGCTACCAAACATTGGACTCTCAAAGGGCTTTTATTGGTGGGGACTATTATTTGTTTCTTTTGTTGCTGTGAAGGACATGAGCCAAGGGTTGCTTTCTCCACATTCCTCCCCCATGATAAAAACAAAAATCATCCATCCAAAAAGTACTTCAATTCCTAATGAATTTATTATATAACAGTTCAGTGAATCTAAATATCTGAGACCCCCATGAAATTGGCATGTAAGGGAGGAGGAACTTAGGGGCAAAAGCAGATGCCATAGGTGTTTTAGGGACAGTCAAGTACCCAACAATGTGCAGGGTTTTTTTACAGTGCTTTGCCTCATACAAGTTCTGTATATTCTTTTGGAGAAAATATGCATGTTGAGGTCATTGCATAAGCTTTTGGAGACCTATATATGAAATCTGATACATATTATATAGGTTTGGTGTCTCCAAATCATGTTTGGCATTTTTTTTTCTCTCCTTTAATTTTTTTTTATTGATTCCAACAAATCTAGGTGCATGATACTGTCCTCCTGTACAATGCTTCCTAAACTTTGTTCACATTGGTCTCACCATATCCGTTTTACATATTTCATTTACTGATTGTTTTTTTTTTATTATTATTCACATAATATAAGAGCAAGTGATTAGGCCATTAGGATTTTGCCATGGACCAAATGGGTATATGCTTCAAGGCATTAATGTGACACTCAATGGTCCTTAAACCAAATAGTGCAGCACTTCATCTCCTTGACATTTTCTGATTTAGTGGAAGGATAATGATCTTATGCTAATAAGAAACGTGACAATTAATGTTATGTTACAAGAGAGAGAAACAAACATTAAATTAATGGGGCTTACACAACTTATAAAGAGTCTTGTTATAATTTATTTGTGTTTTTCTCTTTCATGATATGACATTTGTGTTCATCATGAAGAAAGGATACAAATCATTAGTAAAAACACTTGAACAAGAGAATCGATTTTAGCGCCAACAGTGGAGATTTATGTTTAAAGGCAACCTACCCTTTAGTGATCATCAAATTTTAAATGTGGCAAACTTAATAACTTGTGGATTCATGTAATAATTTTCTTGATTTAATAAAGACCGTAGCTAGTACCAAACGATTAATTATCATAAAGTGGTCAAACCCTAGGTTATCAGCTCGAGAAATTAAAATTTTTAAAGCGAGCCTTGTAATTATGAATAAGTTCTTTAAAGTTATCAACATCTTGATCTTGTGGTCTTGTAGAAATGAGGGGAAGGTTTTGGAGGGCCATGTCCCTTTGGCAACAGCATTTGAATTACTTCTTCCATCATGACTTGACCAATGTATCAAAGTATGGAATAATGATTACGCTTATTGGTTAACCATCCAAAGGCACCAATAACCTAAGGAGAATTTCGAGTGGAATTCAGTAACTAAGGTGTAATTCTTCAACGAATCACACTAAAAAAAATACAATTAAGAATGATTTAAAAGAATTAATTAATACTATATATACCAATAAGATGCATCTACTTTTCAGTAGTCTATTACTTAAGAACTTTACAATTAAAGGATTTGACTTAGAGTAGTTATAGAATGAGTGACCTTTCGAAAAACTTCCCAGAAAATGATCTTGAGAGCAGACGAGCAATGCTAGAATAGGTTGTCGAAGTCTTGGAGAGGATTATCAACGGAGTGTTATGACCAGTAAAGGATTCTGATCAACAAGAATATTAAGTGAAGTATCACCGTATAAAATATCATAGTGTAAGAACTCTCAAGAGATCGACAATCAATGACGTTACATAAGATGCTCAATATAAATTCATATTGGTAAGCCCACATTGTTCTTTCAAATTAAAACAAAGAAAATGAAAGAAAAAATGTCATATGTCCCATTTTACTAGATAGGTTCGTCCATTTAAGAAACTCCAAGTTGAATTTGGTGTTTTTTTTTTCCTTAACTTGCTATAACTTGTAATTTGCATCAAGCTCGAGACCAGCTTGTTTTCCAATGAAGTAAAGAGATTGAGCTTTAAATGTTGCACAAATTGATTTAGGTATTTTTAGCTTGATCTAATCCTGGTTTGATTCAAAAAAATATAAAACAAATAATTCAAAAGATTAGAATTCTCAAAACATGTTTGATTTGACTTTTATTTTCTGTTTTCGGAAAATAAAAACACTGAAAATTTATGATATATTGATTTCTTATCTTTTTGTATTTTTATATTTGCTTAAAATTATAATTTTTTGTCAGTGTTTTCATTTTATCCAAAATGAGGTTTATATCTTCAATTGAAAACGCTAAAAATGAGATTTTATTGTTTTCATTTTCTGGTTGTTTCCTGTTTTCATTTTCACTGAAAATGTTTTCAAAAATTCAACCAAACACATTTTTAGTACCATTTTCTATTTTCAGTGAAAATGAAAACAGAAAACAACCAAACCAAACACCTCCTAAGATTTTCACCTAGCTTAGGCCTCATTTTCAAAGCTTGAATTGAATTTAGACTTTTTGGACTAATCCACTTCAACTCGCATCCTACATTGAAGCCGTATTTGGCCATCCCTAAACCCACTCAATGAAAAATGTAGGGATCAAGCTTTAAATTTGGAGAACAAATTAAATCTAGTCTTTTTAACTCAATTCACTAATGATTTGATCTAGGCTTAACCCGTAAAAGCCTATAAAAAATTAAACATTTTCTTTTTGTTATGTTTTGCTCTCACTTTGTATACTTTCATCACATTCTCAAGTGAAAAGTTTTAAATCTTTTAATGGACTTTTTAAGAGAAAACTAAACTTTCAACCCGTGCAAGTTGCACGGGTTTTCTTAAATATATATATATATATATATATATAATTTTATATTTATTTATATAAATAAAAATAATAATTTTTAAATATTTATTATTAGGTTAAACATAAGTATATTATTAATAAGAAAGTTGATTAATTATATTTTTAATTGAGTTAATTTTATCTTAAAAAAATATATTAAATTTGTTGTAATTTTTGGTTCATTCAAGTAATAATGGTGATACAATATCTTATGAAAAATAAATGTACATAAATAAAATTATCCATTTTAAAGATTTTTAGTAGTAAAACAAATATATAAATATTAAAGTTGAAAAATAATATTAAATATTATATTTTTAAAGAACATGTATTTTCTTTAAACTTATTAAGTATTTTAAATTTCACTATAATTTATTTTTTCTCTAAGTAATAATATTAATACAAAACCAATATGAAACATAGAAGTTAAACAATAATATATATATATATATATATATATATATATATATATATATATATATATATATATATATAATATTTATTTAAATTAGAGTGTACATTTATGATAAAAATTTAAATATTTTCTATATTTGTTTAAATAGTATGAATTCTGTTAAATAGATATGGTCATTAATTATTTTTAAAATTATAATTTTATTTATTTTGAATATATTAGTTTGTGTAATATTTTTAAAGTTTTGAAGTTTGAATTAATTAACCCCAGTAGTATGACATAATAAAAATTAAATAATCTCGATATAATTATTATTATTATTATTTATTTTCCCTTAGTTTTAGTTTTATTT